>NC_053425.1:87203552-87435711 GCF_007990345.1 Gossypium hirsutum | reverse complement strand
AAACATCTCAAGAGGCTGATGAGGAAATGGAACAAGTAGTTTTCAGGATGGAGCAACTGGGGTCGAACCAATCGTTCTAAGTTGAGATTTCGGGGAAGGAGATGGCTGTAATAAAGCATCGTCGTGAAAGAGGCTGCTGGCTGAGTTACAAGCGCTGTTACTAGCCTTGCTAGTGTTCGGACCATCAATGGCATCAAAGTCTGCGAATATATTTACATATGATCATCACTGCAGAGAAACAAATAATAATAATGCAGCAGAGAAAGAAAGAACAAATACCATGGTTGAAGAGGCAAAGAGCGAGGTGGTTGGATGATTGTTTGTGTCAAAACATTCATAGTTGTGCGTGCCTGGCAATGTTCAGCTACTTTCTTTCCCCCCCGTAGTCAACTAGTGCATAATAAGCTGTTGAAATTGCTGAGACAACGACTGACTGAGAAACCCATAGGTGGTGGATTAAGTAAAGAGTTTAAAATTTTGGGTTAGTCGTCAACTTCACTAAATTCTCAGCAAATCCCAACAAATGACAGCCTCCTCGATGTTTATGTATATGTCTCTTCTCACTTAACCTTATCGATTTCCTATGCATAACCAATTTTAAAAAAAATTGGCATTCTTGTCCCTTCACAATTTGGGCATCCCTTTCGTGCTCCATACATGGTTAGGGAATCTAGATTTGCTTCTTTTTATTCTAGGAAGTGAGGATGAAGAGCAGAGTTCATACATAGACAGGTGAAGTGCCTCATTGATTGACATGTCACATTTTATAATATTAAAATAATAATTAATACCACAATAAATAATATTTTCATCTATTTTTAAAATTATATTAGTTTAATTATTTAAATTTGGAATCTACTCTATTAGCTATATTTTTTCTTTTACATTGTTATAAATAAATGTCTTCATGGTTTGTAGGATTCTAATATTCGGTTTACCGCTGTATTTTTTTATATGCATTTTTAATTTCTCATAACGAAAATCATTCTAATATCAACTATCAAGATTTTAAATTTAGGGTTTGATTTCTTAATCATGTTAATCGAAGAATGTTATAAAATTTTAAAAAATTAGGATAAATTACATTAGTAGTCACTCAACTATTAATAAGTTTATTTTTTGGTCACTCAATTGTGAAAAATTGGAAAATGGTCATCCAACCATTTAATTTTTTTCTTTTTTTGTCACCAACTGTTAACTGACCATCGAGAAGATAACATGACAAGTTTAGAATTGGTAAAATAACAAATTTAACTACAAACTTTTACTCATTGTGTTAATTTATTCTTAAATTTTATAAATTTAGCCTTCAATGTTAACACATTACCTAATTTTATCTTTTTTTTACATGAAAATATAATTCAATACACAAGATGTAAATTACAAATAAAAGCAAAAAATATTTTAATTTTTTTATCTAATTAGATAATCCCCAAATACATTCCTTTCCTTATACTTCGAATGGCTGAGAACGCGGTATTTTTCAGTGGCAATTAACTCATTTTTTTGTTAGCTTGAGTTGATTTCCATTGATGAAGCAAACTATTGGCAATCATCCATACTTTGGAAAGTCAAAGATATGGCTATCAAAATGTTGGCACTAGAAATCTGAGATTTAAGGCACCAAAAATGGGATTGAGATTTGGCATGAGATAATTACAAATTTTGGTCCTTAATTGTATAGTAACTTTGCAAGTTGATCCCTGAACCTCAACTATAAATAGGGCTAACCATTTCCTATTTCATAAACCCATATTTGCCATTCTCTACTTAAGTAATTGTTCTCTCTCCTTGTAAATCTTCACTTGTATTTTGGAGTGAAATATATTTGGTAATGCCCGAGGACGTAGGCAAAATTTGCTGAACCTCGTTAAAATTCTAGTGTTCTTTATTGTATTATTTTGCATATTTTGTGAGTGTATTATTGTATTATTGTATTATCGTCATCAGCAAAGACTACTGTGACCAATGCAAAATTTGAAGTAGAGAAATTTGATGGTACCAATAATTTTGGCATGTGGCAATGTGAGATCTTGGATGTCTTATGTCAATAACAGCTGGATATAGCCCTTGAAGAAAAGCCTGACAAGATGGATGACAAGGAATGGGCCAAGATCAATAGGCAGGCGTATGGTACAATTCGCCTATGTTTGGCTAAAGAGCAGAAATACTCTGTCATGAGGGAGACATCAGCGAAGAAGTTGTGGGATACACTGGAAGAAAAGTTTCTAACGAAAAGTCTTGAAAATAGGATTTATATGAAAAAGAAACTTTATTGATTCACGTATGCACCCGGTATGTCGATGAATGACCATGTGAACTCATTCAATAAAATTTTAGCAGACTTGCTAAATTTAGATGAGAAATTTGATGATGAAGACAATGCATTATTGTTGTTGAATTCTCTTCCTAATGAATATGATCATCTTACCACCACATTGTTTCATGGGAAGGATACGATCACATTTGATGCAATCTGTAATGCATTGTATAGATCTGAGATTGAAAGAAAGATAAAAGAGATCACAGAGATACAACTGCCGAAGTCTTAACAGTAACAGGCCGTTCGCACAGCAACAAATATGGTAGAAGGAGTAAGTCCTAAAGGAGACCTGCCAAAGATGAATGTGTTTTTTGTCGTGAGAAAAGGGCACTAGAAAAAGATTGTCCTAAGTTACAAAAGGGCAAGGCTATTTCTGATGCATGTGTAGTGGAGCATGATGAGGAGTCAGACTTTAGCTTGGTTGGCATGGCAATGGCATGTCATACAGATGAGTGGATTTTGGATTCGGGATGTACTTACCATATGTGTCCTAATAAGGACTGGTTTTCTAGTCTCAAAGAACTAGAAGTTGGAGTTATTTTTATGGGAAATAACAGCGCTTGTAAGACAATGGGAGTAGGTATAATCCAATTGAAAAATCAAGATGGCTCAATCCAAATCTTGACAAATGTTCGAAGAAAAATCTCATCTCATTAGGGGTCCTAGAATCTAAAGGGCTCATAATCACTTTAAAAGATAGATTATTAAAGGTAGTAGTGGGGTATTGACGGTGATGAAAGGCACAAGAAGGAATAACTTGTACTATTTAAATGGAAGTACATTTATTGGATCAACATCAACAGCTTCTGCAAAAGATGCAGATTCAGAGGCTACCAGGTTATGACATATGTGATTGGGATATGCTAGTGAAAAAGCTTTGCAGAATTTGGCGAAGCAAGGCTTGTTGAAAGGTGCAAATTCTTACAAATTGGAATTCTTTGAACATTGTGTTCTGGGCAAGTAGACAAGGGTAAAATTTGGTTCAGCAATTCACAATACGAAAGGAATTTTGGACTACATTCACAGTGATGTGTGGGGACCTACCAAAGTGGCTTCTTTGGGAGGTATGCCCTATTTTGTTACTTTTGTTGATGATTATTCAAGAAAAGTATGAGTGTATCAAATGAAAAGAAAAAGTGAAGCTTTGGATGCATTTCTAAAATAGAAGAAGATGATGGAAACTCAGACTGGTCGAAATGTCAAATGACTTCGATTAGACAATGGTACTGAGCACAAGAATGATCCATTTCTACAAGTATGTCAAGATAAGGGCATTGTGCAACACTTCACTATTTAGGATACACAACAGCAAAATGGGGTGGCAGAACATATGAATCAGACTATACTAGAGAAAGTTCGATGTATGTTGTCCAATACTGGATTAGGCAAGAAATTTTGGGCTGAGGCAGTTACATATGCGTACCATCTAATTAACCGGTTGCCATCAGTTACAATAAATAGAAAAACTCTTATGGAGATGTAGACTGGTAAACCGGCTACTGATTATGATTCTTTACATGTTTTTGGTTCCACTGCATATTATAATGTAAAAGAATCTAAGTTAGAACCAAGAGCAAAGAAAGCATTATTCATGGGTATAATTAGTGTAGTAAAAGGATACCGTCTCTGGTGTCCTGATACAAGGTAGATTGTTTTCAGTAGAGATGTGACTTTTGATGAATCAACCATGATGGAGAACAATGATTCACAAAAGGATGACAAAACCAGTAGTATTTTGCAACAGGTGGAGCTTGAAAAGGCTAACGATGATCTAGCTAATATTGAAGGAGAAAATGATGAAGAAGTTTCGACCTAAGAACTTCTACAGCAACAAGATTCAATTGTATATAGGAGGCTAAGAAGAGAGATTCGTATGCCTGCTCACTTTGATGATATGGTGGCCTATACATTTTCAATTACAGATGATGATGTTCCTTCTACTTACACAGAAGCAAGAAGTAACCCTAATGGTGTAAAGTAGAAGTAAGTTATGAATGAAGAAATGCAGTCTCTTCATAAAAATAGGACTTGGGAGTTGGTGACACTGCCCAAAGGAAAGAAGGCAATTGGATACAAATGGGTATATGCAAAGAAGGAATGATTTCCTAGTAAAAATGAAATTCGATACAAAGCTAGATTGGTAGCAAAGGGTTATGCTCAGAAAGAAGGAATAGACTTCAATGAAGTGTTTTCTCCAATTTTGAAGCATTCGTCTATTTTAATTTTGCTAGCCTTGGTTGCGCAATATGATCTTGAACTAGTTCAGCTTGGTATAAAGACCATGTTTTTACACAGTGATTTGGAAGAGGAAATCTATATGACTCAGCCAGATGGATTCAAGGTTATTGATAAAGAAAATTGGGTTTGTAAACTAACAAAGTCGCTTTATGGATTGAAATAATCTCCAAGGCAGTGGTACAAGCGATTTGATCAGTTCATGAAAGGGAAAAGGTACACAAGAAGTAAATTTGATTATTGTGTGTATTTTCAGAAGCTACAAGAAGGAATTTTCATTTACTTGCTATTATATGTTGATGATATACTGATAGCATCTAAGAATAAAGTTGAAACTGAGAGATTGAAGACTCAACTCAACCTTGAGTTTGAGGTGAAAGATCTAGGTGAAGCTAAGAAGATTCTTGGCATGGAAATATGTAGAGATAGAGCTCATGTCAGAGTTAGCTTGTCTCAGAAGCAATATTTAAAGAAGGTACTACAATGGCTTGGCATGAACGAGCAAACAAAACCTGTAAGTACCCCGTTGGCATCTCATTTCAAGCTTTCTGTACAACTATCTCCTTCGACGAATATGGAACAAGAATACATGTTACAAGTTCCATAATCTAATACAGTAGGTAGCTTGATGTATGCAATGGTGTGTACATGACCCGACATTTCACAGATAGTTAGTATAGTGAGTAGGTATATATATAATCCTGGAAAAAGACATTGGCAAGTTGTGAAATAGATTCTATGGTATATTCAGAAGACCATGGATGTTGGATTACTATTCAAGCAGGATACTACACTTGGTAAAGGTGTTATTTGGTACGTTGATTCTGACTATGCCGGTGATTTGGACAAATGAAAGATCAACCACAGGTTATGTGTCTACACTTGCTGGAGGACCAATAAGTTAGAAGTCTACACTACAGTCTACAGTTGAGTTGTCAACCACAGAAGCCAAATACATGGCTGTAACAGAGGCTGTAAAGGAAGTTATTTGGTTACAAGGTATGGTTAAAACCTTGGGATTGGTTTAGGAGCATATTAATGTGTATTGTGATAGTCAAAGTGCTATTCATTTAGCAAAGAATCAAGTCTATCATGCACATACAAAGCATATCGGAGTACGATTCCATTTTGTACGGGAAATTATTGATGAGGGGAAAATTCATCTTTAGAAGATTAAGACTGCAGCTAATCCCTCTGATATGATGACAAAGGTGGTAACAACAACCAAGTTCGAACATTGTTTGAACTTGATTCAATATCCTGCAAGTTTAACAGTTGAAGAAGGCATTATCAAGTATTGTTGACAAAGGCAGAAAGAATTGAGTGAAGATAAGATTATCCTAATCAAATCTTCAAGGTGGAGATTATTGGCAATCATCCATACTTTGGAAACTCAAAGATATGAGTATCAAAGTGTTGGCACTAGAAATATGAGATTTAAGGCACCAAAAATGGGATTGAGATTTGGCATGAGATAATTGTAATTTTTGGTCCCTAATTGTATAGTGACTTTGCAAGTTGATCCCTGAACCTCAACTATAAATAGGCCTAACCATTTCTCATTTCATAAACCCACATTTGCCATTCTCTACTTAAGGCATTGTTCTCTCTTTTTGTAACTCTTCACTTGTATTTTGGAGTGAAATATATTTGGTAGTACCTGAGGATGTATGCAAAATTTGCTAAACCTTGTTAAAATTCTAGTGTTCTTTATTGTATTATTTTGCATATTTTGTGAGTGTGATTGTAGTGATTTATTGTGCTATTAAATTGCAATAGAGGGATATTCTAACTAGGAAAGACCTGGTACTTAAGCGATCCTCATGATCCACCTCTCTTTCCTGGGAATTAAACTTAGTGTGATTTTTTAGTACAATAGTTTTACTCTTTTACATGCTTCCGTACAACACAAACCAAAACTTAAAATTTCATTAAAGCTATTAGAGTTGAAATATGGTTGAATTAACGAAATAGGTACTTTTTTATTTTCAAGGAATTGAATTAGCTAGTTTTCAAATTTTGGGTTGTTTTGTTTCTTTTTGTTTTTCTTCATTTTCCATTAAGTCAAACACAATGACAATGTAGCAAAGGGATGAATTGATAACACTCTAATCAGTCTTATTTACAAACAAAATCCATTGTTTGATGTTGGGTTTGGTGATCGGTAATGCGACTTAATTAATGGCTTTGTTTGAACTCTTGGGGTCACGAAGCCATTCAGCTTATTCACTTCTCAAACTCTACTAATCTTATTATGGCTTTGGCTAAGAAGTTGATGATTTTAAAGGCACTTTCATTTTCCCTTCAATATTGGGCTAGTTGAACAAGTGACGAGTATTTTTGTGTTTGCTAAAAAAGCTAAAAATAATGGCAGTAACAAATTGTTGTGAAGAGTAAATTGGTGAATATTGAGTCATTTAATCATTAGTGTTGTAACGACCTGAATTTTAGTGGTGTTGAAAAACATGGTTTCAAAACTTTATTTCTTTAAACTGAGTCCGTAAGGAAAAAAATAAATATTGTGGAAGTTATTATGAAAATATATTGAAGTTCGGTTAAGTAATTTAATTGAGAAAATAATTAATTAAAGTTCAAAGACTAAAATATAAAGGTCTAATAGCTATTGAGTTTTAATTAAGAAAATACTTGAGGACTTAAATAACAATTATCCAAAGGATCAAAATGATTATTAACTATTGTATAACATGAGTTAATCGATGATGATGGTTGTCTTCACTTAGATTAATTAATAGATAAATTAATATAATAAAGTTTTAATTAAACTAATTAATTAAGCTTAATTAAGGTATAATTTAAGTATAAAAGTTAAGTTAGTGGAAGAAGATGATTGTCCTTAAGAAGGAAAAAAATGAGAAAACTTCATTGTTAAGCTCCAATCAGCCATACCAAAATTTCAAAGGTAACCAAGCCATTTTCTTGTAATTTTTATAAATTTATGATCATGGGAGTTTGATTTAGCTAGCCCATGTATCAACTTGTTCAATTGTTAAGTTTTTAGTAAGTTACCAGAGAAATTAATGAATTAGGCATGAATTTGATAGTTAGTAAGCTTAGTTCATGACAATGACTAAATTGTAAAGCTAATTAAGCTTGTTAGATAACTTTGAAACATTATGGACTAAATTAAATACATTGAAAACAGTCATGAGATTATGTTCTAAATGGAAAGTATAGGGTCCCTAATGAAAGAATGTGAAATTAGATTTTGATCTGATGCTAAATATCGAAAAAATGCATATTCCGAGTATAGGAACTAAACTGAATAAAATGCAAAAAATGAGTGATTATGTATTTGGCTGTGAATCAAATGTAAACTGAAATTATTTTTATTATTTAATTATTTAACGTAGTTAAAGAAGACACTAGGTTGTTGAGAGGGAAAGGAAAAGTGAGAATCGTTGATGAGTAACGACGATGCGATTTGTACTTTTATTATTCAAGCTCATTATATTTATGTGCATATACTTGATGATTTTCATGATTAACTATCGAGGTAAGCTTATATTATTATATGAATTGATTCATATTGAATGATATTGAATATCGAGAATTAGATTGAATTGAATATAGTAGAAAATAGTATGATATAATTAATAGATGATTTGTGATACAACATGATAATGAAAATGGTATGAACTATGCTATTTAGTATTGGATATATATTTATGAATTGAGAATGATTATATATGAGTTGGTTTATATATTGTAATTGGAATATTGATAACCTATTAGTTCTTCAAGTAGAGTCGGATATAGCTGACATTATTGGATTTGGTGCCCTAAGTGTAGTATTTTCATCTATGTACAATTGTAGTTTTTTCGAACAAATAGTTAAATAAAATAATTCATGGCTTGTATTACTATACTTTGCATAATTTCCTCATGTGATTTTTGCATACAAAGTAAAATAGAAGCAAATGTTGGCTCAATGGTTGTCTAATGGTTAAAATAATACTAAGCAACATTACGTGGCTGGATCGTAATATGGAAAAATAACTTGTATTAGTAGATGAACCTAAACATGTCCTTAGTCTAATTGGAACTTAGCAAACTGATTGAAAGACTAATATGTCGCCTATCAAGTCCAATTGGGGAGATGTTTTGTCTTGGGCATCGGAGCGGATAACTCCCAGAAGATAAAGACATAGATTTGACTGACTGGAATGACAGTACATCGGACTAGACCCAAGAAGAATAGATCCTGAATTTGTTTATGGATTTATTCACTTGTGATGTTCATAGTGTGGCATGCCTAAATATTAAGTGGATGACAGACTGTGGATGCGTGACTCGTATACTTCAATGTAAGTAAAACCTTGACTTCAAATAGATAAGGAACCGAAAGTTGGTGCGTTGGGTATACGACTTGGTGCGTTGGGTATACAATTTTTGTAGTATGTAGCATCATTCACGAAAGTGAAATTCATACCCATAGACATGGGTAAATGATATCCTCTCATTGGCATTACATGGTTGATGAAAAGTAAAAGTGGTCATGGGTCATTTGTGTTTGTAATGAATGACTTGATTATGATTTGATAGTAATTGACTTTTCATGAAGGAAGATGTAATGGTTACCATGAGATAAAATAGAATCATACTGGAAGAACGGATTTACCCCAAAGAGATTAAAAATATCCTTCTGCTAGCTCGTTGAAACTAGAAATGAATTGCATGTTGAATCAAATGAACAAAAATGGATAGAAATGGTGAAAATGGAGAAATAAGAAACATTTAGAAAAGATTATGATTTTCTCCAAAATGAAAATGAAAATGGAGAAATGAAATCATAAGAAATGGATGTCGTTTTCTTTAAAATGAAAGAGAAAAATGAAAATGACTTGGAAATGGATTTATGTTTTTCGAATTAAATGAAGTTTGAAAATGAAAATAAATCATTTGGTAAAAGTAAACCCGTTGAATGTAGAAATAATAAATATATTTTCTCATAGATTCTTTTACAGTAAAGCCATCATGATTATAACAGAATTAGAATTAGGTTGAGAAGATTATTTAGTTGGTTTATTTGAGATGTTTATTTTGGAAATAGAAAAACAAATATTGGGTTGGATCAAATTATAAAGTATTAGGTTAAAAATCAGGAAGTACTTTTAATTGAACTTGATATGGGAGAGACCCAAAAGCCCTTCATGGTAAAGGGAGGGACGACAAACCTTAGTATTATTAACTAGGGTTGCCTCCCTCTATACTTCTAGTTAGGCTAGGAGTTCTTTTTCTAGTTGAAATAGACTTATACAATTCATCAAGTGTTTTACTTCGTCTCCCTATAAATAGATGACACCAGTAGGGAAAAACTCACAAGTTTAAGATATTATTATTCTGCCCAAAAATAGTAAGAGTTTATTTTCTAAATATTAAATCTATTTTTCGGAATAACAATTTTGTCTATTTCTATTGAAAAGAGATTTCATTTTCACTCTAAAAGTAAAGAAAACTATTTATGGTTTTATGTTTGATTTGAATCATTTGAGCCCAAACCCGAAGTAGTTCTTGGTATGAGAATAGTGGAGAAGGTCATTCGATTGAAAGTTAGGAATGACAAGGATCCATCTAGCTGAAAACACAAGTGCAAATTCGGTAAAGAGTTTATTGCTATAAATATCACAAACCAGTTCGATTTTTAAAATTTTATTTTTCACTGTGAAAGAAAACCATTTTCAAACCAAAATTTTTTCCAATAGGCATGCCATAAGAGTAGATTGTACATGGGTTATACTTCAGCTATATGTCGATAAGTGCTGGATGCATATTACTTCGGACGTTCCGATAAGTGTTCGGCAGACCTTTTACTTCGGTTATACTGATAAACGTTAGACACAAACTTATGCACTAGGTGCAAGATTGGTGTGTTGGTTAGACGATTTGCATATTCGTCCCAAGTCTGAATATGGTTAATAGGGGTTATAAAGTGTTATCATGATAAATGATAATGAGCTGAAATGATATTATGATATGGTACCACAAGTACATATATGTGTGATCTGTCGTAATTCGATGTAGTAGATTAAACTAGTTTTCACGCTTTGGGAGCTTGAACATAATCATTTTAGTTATGTTTTAATTACATTTCAACAAGTTTAGTTAAGTGTAATAAAATGTGTTATTCGAGTCTTTTATTGACCTTAGGGGTAGAATAAGGGCTAAGGGTGAGCTAATATGTTTTGTGAGTGTGCAGGAGACCATTAGAAGGCATATTAACTCAATACTGGTCGTTAGGTTGCAACACGGAGGATTAGATGTCACAACATAGGGAGCAGAATTGAAGAAGCCCAAGACTGCCTTCAATGTCACGACACAGCCCGAGGATGTTGCGACACAGGACCTGGTGTGTCGCGACATCGCCTCTATACGGGAAATTAATACAAGTTAGGGGCATTTTGGTCTGCGCAATCCAACTTTAAAGCTTGAGAACATTAGTTAACCTAGGGTTAAGGATGACGACCATCCTAAATCTATAAATAGGCTCAATGAACACAAGGAAAACACACATTTTACTATTGTATAATTTTCTATTTAGTTTTAGTCTTTAGCTTTATCTTTTCTTAGGTTTTAGCTTTTATTCCTATTCTTGTTATTTACTCTTTGGTGAGAGATCAAAATTTGAAATTATTCTCAGACTCTGTGAGAATTCTGCGTTTAAATTCAATATAATCAAGCTTCTTCTAATCTCTGTTCTTGAAATTGTTCTTTATGTTTTTGGTTTTATTAAAGTTTAGATTGTTTACTAGATCTATGAGGAACTAATCCTCCTGTGGGGGATTGGCAAGTGGAGGTATGAATAATTTACTATTTTGTAGGGATTTCTTAACGGATCAACTGTTCAGGAAAGGAAGAACCTAAACCTTAGGCTTGACAACCCTAAGAAGCCATCAAGGTGGGAATTAACCCAAAATTGGTATGACTTATTGTAAACACCTTAACCCTAACCGGTTTAGACTATGAGGTCAGAAGATAAATAGTTACTGTCAACTCAATATTTCAGTGGACATATTGGAAGATCCTGTTGGGGTATTGACTAGTTGATTGAACAAGAGAACCCAAGACGACAGTTGATTAAGATTACCAAAGTGAGCTAATCACCCATGCCCAAATTTGATATATATTTCTTTATTTGATTTCTACTTTTCATTTATTTAATTTTCTTGTTCTTACTTATTATTAGTATAGGTTATCAAAAACTCTTCTTTTGATTCTTCGTACTATAAATTGATTAAAGTAGTGATTAGATCTATTTATGTTTAAGTTAGATTAATTTAGTGCTTACCTCTATTGGATACGATCCTCAGAGTACTCACCTACTCTGTTGTAACTATATTACAACCTAACATATACTCGCAGACACCCTTTTTCCATATCTTTTATGCAAGATTTCTACTCTGGATGTTGGTACATCTAGAGGCGGTCAATGTGATTTATGATAGTGATACATGCACATATGGGGTGAAATTTATTAAATTCGATTCACCAAAGCTTCTAAATTTCAATCTTGGGAAATCAGTAGACTTGCGATGCCTTTTAGAATGGGATTCTGGCATTTCTAGGTTGAGATATCTGCATGGCATTCAAAGATCTATCTCTTAACTTTGAAACACACTTTGAATCACTTAATTTTGAGTTTGAGAGCTTAAGTTATGACCATTTTAGTGAACACTGTGCGAGCAGAATTTCTGAATGGGATTATAACGAGAATTATATGTTTTGAGCTTTTAATTTGAGTTTAAATCATATTAGGTTCGGATTTTAGGCTTAATTTTTATTATATATGAGTCCAATATTTTATTTATCAACTCTTTTTATTTTATTATTTTATTATTCTAAATTTTTTATAATTATTAAGTATTTTAAGTTATTTAGGAGTTTTATGTCAACAAGAAAGTTTAGTTTAAAACTACTTATTGTTTAGGTTAATTAAAGTTCTAGTATACTTAAGAGTTTTATTTAGATTTATTTAGCTAGCCTATATAAAGGCTTCTTCGTTGTTCATTAAGAAGAGAAATTGTTTTCATTAATAAAGTTTTCAACTCTGAGAGTTTGTTTCTTATGTAAGATTTTTTTTTGTGATTTCTAGAAGTAGTTTTCTTCTCAATTTTGTTCAAGGAGTCGTGAGAATTTATTCTTCACCCTTCAATTTGCCAATGATTATTTCTTGGAGGGTTGATTAGAGTCATTAATTAAGTTTGTTGGGATTTAAATCTCAAATGGTTTAATTGGACATTTATCATTTTATCCATCATATCCATCAGTTTATAGTTCCATCTTCCACTTTACTTTAATCTATATTTTCGCTATTTAGTTTTTATTTTGAATATTTATCCTTTATTTTTCTTGTTAAGTTTTTTTACTATTCTTATTTCCTTCGTTATTTTCTAAATTTATTTGGTTTCTTCCTTTCAAGTCATATCCAAATTTCTTCTTCTTGAGTCAAACAACTTGAATTCGATCCTTAATTCGCTTTCTTTACTCCAATTCCTTATCATATAGTATGTGAAAGCCCATGCGAATTAGTTTATACGATCTCGGAGGGTAAATATGGTAATAAGCGAAGCAATAGATTCGATACAGGAGTGAACAATGGTATAAATGAATGGTATGATTTGAAATGGAAATGAACATATCCTTAGTAGTAAAAATATTTGGTATGACTTGATTATATTGAATTGTTGCATGTGATATTGTATGATTGGTATATACGTGTAACATAGATAAGTGCCGTTGAAATGGTTGAAACCAAATCTTGCATTGGTTATATTTATTGTATTGATGTTTTGATTATGACTTGAATCATGAAAGGACCACTCGAGCTTTATTGCTTAGAATACAATTTGTTTATTTTGTGGGCATGTATTAGTAGATCTCGAAGTTTTGAGAGGTGAAGTGGCATCCGGGTCGTAGGTTCTTGGCTTAGCAATGTTTGTACAGTTCTTTACGTTTGAATAGATCATTTAGTCTAAATATGTAATTTTACTGTTCTTTAAGGAATTGAAATGTGTAAATGATAATAATTTATGCTGATTGAATTACATATTAGGTCCCTAGATCATTGGTGTTGTATAATATAATGAGTTGAATCAAATGAAGTAATCTTTGAGGGAGTTTGCCCTCAAAATTGCAACACAATTTTGTTAAAACAAATATTACATAATAGTCGACAAGAAGCGATTTTACTTTTTATGATTTATATTAATACAAGTGATGTTAAAAATAAATATACACAATTCCAATAAGAGTTACAGAATACATAAGACCAACAAAGAAAGCTGCAGAAGAAGTATTTTAGTAGTAGTTGTTAGTTTGAATGACGCAAGACGACCTCATAAATATTTGAAATTAAAAATTTTAAAAACTTTGCTACAATCAATTTGAAGGCGGAATGATGCTATTAATACACCTATTTCAAGGTTTGGAATATATAATTTCAAGTATCACCCAAGATGAAAAAGGATATGTTCATTTTCTATGTCACACAGATAGCTTATGCCTCACTATCTATTATAAACTATAAAACGTATATTATATAAATTATTTACATAATCATTTATATAATATCATTTTATATTTTTTTAATATAAAAAATAAATTGATCAATTTATTTATTGAAATCCGTATGATTAAATCAAAATTTCAGGTAAACCTTCGAGTTTGAACGCATACATTTCGCGCAATGAGTTAGAATTTTACAAGATTCTATATGAGGAGCAGTTTAATGAGAATAATAAATTTTATAATACTTATAATATGAGTAAAAATAATATATGTAATAAGTATATAAAAAATTATATACATTAAATGTGGTTTTGGCTCAAACAATAAAGTTGAAATAGTAAAAATATTATATTTTTAGTTTAAATCTAATGATTCTTATCATGTGTATAAATTTTTTAAAATTTATCAAATTATAAAAAAAATTATTAAATTAATATTGATTACTTTATAAAAAGAGTAAACTTTTAATAATTTTACATTTGAATTAGACTTAGGGCCAGTTCTACATTGCTTTTCAAAAGCACTTCTGGAAGAAAAGCTGTGTAGAACAAGCTGCTTTTGGCTGAAATTTTTAACTTTTCAGAAGTGCTTTCGAGAGTACTTCTAAAAAGGAGAAGCTAAAATTTTTAGCTTTTCCTCTCTCAAAAGCACTTTTAGTGCTTAATTACTTTTTCACCCCTCCAATAATATAGTACTTTCCCTTTTTTTTCTTGGTACTTAATTACAAATGTGTTAAAATCATTAATTAAAAATAAAAAAATATTTTTTTAAATACTAATTACAAATATTTAATAGTTATATTTAAATATTTAAAATATAGTTTATATATTGTAATTAAATTTTATAAATAATTAATATTTATTGCTTAAAAATATTTAAAATTTATATTTTATATTAAAATATTAACAAGAAGTTATAATAATTTTTTGATATTCTTACTAAAATATAATAATATTAACTAATTTAAATATTATTTAAATGTATATTTGTTACTTGATAATAACATGTCTAAAATGGATATTTTATTTCTCAAAAGCACTTTTTGACAGCAATGCTAAACACTTAAATTTTAAACCAAATTTTTCAAAAACACTTTTCCACAGCACTTTTCAAAAGCACTGCCAAATTAACCCTTAAAGAGGAACGTCAACTGACTCAAACATGTTATAATAGTAAGCATAAAGAGAGATGGAAATTCATATGAAGATTTTGGCATTAACAATTATTGGTCCGAATTTCCAGATTTATCAAGAAAGTGGACTGAGGCATTAAAGTTAAATGTTAAGCTTAATATTCTTATTACAAAAATAACTTTATTTATGAATCTATATCTTTCGTTTATAGTTTTTGTTGCTTTTTATGAAAAGAAAAACATTAAAGTGAAATAAAGTTACGTTATATGTGTAAGGGATCAACCCGTATAAATAACGAAATAGAAAAGATAAAGAAGATCGAACCCAAATATTACATGAAAAACTCCTCTGAAAACAATAAAAACCACGGGCAAAGAAAACTTTACTAATCCAGCAAACCAATGAAGAGTACAAGATGAAGATAATAAACCTAAAAGAGCAAAATCCAAAACTCGAATACAAAGCTCTCTAAAAAATTCTTCCCAAAACTCTTCATCAAATTTCACATAAAAGATATTCCATTAACTCTCCAAAACAGGGTTATAAAAACCCTTTAAGTAAGCTCATTTTAAAGTTCTAATATGACTAAAATATTCCTAAATTAATTAGAGTTTAATTGAGAAAAGATAGCAAATTTTAACTAGGATAAGAAACTCAGTGTTTGTGGGAAACACATCGCCTTGTCGCAATGTCCTCATTCCCATCGTCATGAGTCACCCGTCAGGAAGCTTCTTATCGTGACGTCGTCGGCTAACTTTCGTAAGTGCCTACAAACTATCTGATAAATGTGAGATACACCCAATAAATCTCTACGTTGACTCGTATTTAACATGCCTTCTTTGCCAATACTCTTCAAGGGCCTAACTTAATCTTTGTAGGATATTAACTAAGTCCAAGCAGTGCTTGAACTTTGAAACTGGAAGACTTTTAGTTTTTTGAACTGCTAAATCAAAGCTAACTGTGTTTGCTTCTCATAAACGTAGTGCTCTATCTTTCTAACTCCTGCACCAAAAAGATAACCTCTCTTATTCAAAACAGTCATACATTTTTCGCTTATATGACCAAGTTGCCTATGCCTCAAACAGTTGACTCTGACTCCTTAACAAATGAGAAAATTGTTACTTTACAAATCACCATTGAACCCTACAAAACATAAAGATTGTTGGTCTTTCAACCCCTCATCAGAAAGAGAGCTCCTCGAGATATCTTAATATCACTTGACTGGATGGTGATCCTACAACCCTTTGAGTCTAAATTTCCCAAGGACATGAGATTCTTTGTTAAATTAGACCCATGCTTGACATCTGACGGTGTCCTAATGATTCTGTCGTGCATCCTGATTTGAATGGTGCCAATACCGGTTATCTTTCAAGGTGAATTATTCCCCATAAGCATAACTCTACCTTCAATTGGAATATATGTGAAGAACATGTCCTTGTTCGGACATATATGGAAAGAGCACCCTGAATCTAGAATCCATTTAGATGTAAGTTTAAACCTTTTGGTTGTAGACACCAACAACCAATTATCACCCTTATCCTCGGCTACCCTAGCATCAGCTACCTTAGTTTTTTGTTCCTCGTCACTCTCAATAGCCCTCCTATTTTTATTTTCCAACTTATAACAATCTGCTTTTATGTGACCCAAATTCTTTCCATAGTTACATGTCTTATCACGATTCCTCGACTTCAATCTTGACCTCTACTTGTTCTAACATGAATCCTTGGGCCGTTGCCTGTCTCTAGCAACCAAAACCAAGACTTAACTATCAGACTTGTTGTTAGATCTGGTGCCCTGAGTGTAGTGTATTTGTTTATAAACTTGTAAATTTTTTGAATAGATTGGTTGATAAAACAAATTCATTGATTACGTTAATATACTTTGTATAATTGCCCTCACATGGTTTTTTTCATGCATAACAAAATGGAAGCAAATGTTGCTCATTGGTTGTCTATATATTTAACTATATACTAAACGGTATTACGTGGTCAGATCATAGTATAGAAAGAGAACTTGTATTAGCATACGAACCTAAACATGTTATTAGTCTAATAAAAAATGAGCAAACCAATTAAAAGACTAATATGTCGTCTATCAAGTCCAATTGGGGAGATGCCTTATCTTAGGCATCGAAGCGGGTGACTCTAAAAGATAGAGTTATAGATGTGACTAATTAGACTGACAGTACATCGGATAGGACGGAAGCAGAATAGGTCTTGAATCCATCTATGGAATTATTGACTTTTGATGTTCATAGAGTGACCTACCTAAATTTTTAGCGTATGGTGGACCATGTATGTGTAACTTGTACACTTTGATGTAAGTAAAAGCCTGAGTTCAAATAGATAAGGAGCCAAAAGCTGGTGCATTGAGTGTATGACTTCTGTAGTATGTAGCATCATTCACAATAGTTGAATTCATAGCCTAAACATTGGTAAATGATATCGTCTTTGTGATGGATGAATTGATCACTATTTAATAGTAATTCACTTTTCGTGAAAGAAGATGTAACAGTTACTATGGGATAAAATAGGATCATATTGGGAGAACGAATATTATTCCAAAGAGATCAATGATATCCTATGAGGGTAACACATTTATGATAAAGTTATTGAACGAGCACTGAGTAGTTGCTTTCGTAATGGCATATTGTTGGGGAGAGCTCAGTCACGATACTATAGTGGAATGACTTCATGACTAAAGGAGTTTATAAATAATAGACTAAATTTCAAAACTTAATTATAAATCATTTGAGCCTCAACTGCATATGTCCAATCGATCCCTCTACTAGCTAGTTGAAACTAGAAATGAATTGTGTGTTTAAATAAAAATGATCAGAATGAATAGGAAATGAGAAATGAGAAACATTTAGGAACAGTTATGGTTTTCTCCAAAATAGAGAAATTGAATCATTTGGAAATGAATATAGGTTTCCAAAAATAGATATGAAAATGATCCATTTGCAATCTAGATGAATTATTTAAAACATGATCAGAAGAATAAGCTTATGTTTTTGGTGTTTTGAAGCCTGAAAATGAAAATAAACTATTTGATAATAGTGAACATGGTGAGTTGTGAAATATTGAACATATTTTCTCGAAATCTTACTAAAGGCAAAATTGTTAAAATTTTACTAAGGGTAAAATTGTCAAAATTTTGTCAGGGATAAAATAAGGATAAGAAAATTGTATTATATATAAATATTATAGTTTATTTTTGGAAATAGAAAAATTTAATTGATTTGGATCACATTATTGGGTATTGGGTCAAAAAGACTCCAAGAAGTACTAGTAATTGAACCTAATGTGAAAGAGGCCCAAAAATCCCTTATGGACATGAAGGGGGTGGCAACCCTAGTAGGAATACTAGGGTGTGCCATCATCCTGGTCCTAATTTTAGTAGGATGCTTTTTCTATTTGAAATAAACCATTACAACTCAATAATGGTTCTACCTTCTATTCCTATAAATAGATGGCATCAGTAGAGCTATTAACATAATTTTGAGAGGTTGTTATTCTAGCAAAAAATAGAGAGAATTTATTATCAACTATTACATATTTTTTTTCGGAATAACAATTCTACTTGTTTTTATTAAGAAGAGAGAATTTTCATTTTCACCCCAAAAGGAAAGAAAACTTTTTCTAGTTCTGTGTTTCAATTCAATTGGTTCGAGCCCACACTCGAAGCAGTTCGTGGTACAAGAATAAAGAAAAGATCATTTGGTTGAAAGCCAGGAATGACGAACATCAGCTAAGTAAAAAACGCGGGTACAAATTCGGTTAAGGTTCATTGCTATAAATATCACAAACTGAGTCAGTTTCAATTTTTCAATTTTTCGCTGTACAATAAAATCGTTTTCAAACCAAGTTTTTCCAACAATTGATATTAGAGTTAGGTTGTACTATGTTTATGGTGTAAACCAATATTGAATCTCTCTCTTTGGGACACCCTAAATTTTTGAACTATTGTTAGTTTTGTCAACAATTAAGTCTTTGCTTCAGTAGTTAAATGTTTTGTTTTGTGATCGAGGTTAGGGGTTCAAATCTCATTTTTATAAAATTTTATTATTCTTTTGGTTCAACCAATGTTTAACTTAGGTTTAATTCAATGCCAATCTATGTCAGTAATGAGCTTGTTGGTTCAACAGTTAAGCTTTTGTATATCCTTTAGTCTTGTGTTCAAGCCTCTACGAAAGCAATAAGGAAATATTTTATGCGACTTGGTAAAAATTTTAGTTATATTTTCTCTGAACTAAATAGTTATTTAAAAAAAAACAAAACGTTTCTTCTTCTTTCTTCTTTTTTTTTGTGTTTACTTTTATAACTTGTTACTGGGTCAAATCAGGAGTTCTACATTGCTCGTTGTGCCGATTGAAAAGTCATTGTGTAAATTATGTCATTATTCTTTTCTATTTTAGCGAGTTTCGCGTCTATTGTTGTTTGTTTGGTTGAAACGAGTTTTCTGCTTATTTTGCTAAGATTTTTTGTCTAAGTGTTCGATTGGCTTCCTTTTTAAGCAGAGATCTTACTAGAGACACTTCTACAATGTGCTAATTCGAGTAATTATCGTTGACTCGTCGGTAAGCATTGGTTTTGTTTGGAGGTTCTATGTCGAAGCTTTCAAAGTTAAGTACTAAATTGTGCAAATTGTATCAATTGAGTCATTTAATTGGTTATTGAATGGGCATTTTAGGTTACAAGATTCTTCTGCATTTTTCTTACACCGAAACTATACCAGGTGTGAAACGAAAACCCAAATTTCTACCAATTTTAAATGTCGAAAAACTTAGATCAAGACACCATACAGCCATGTGATAGGATGTCTAGTAGGCTGTCTGAGCCATACGGCCATGTGGCAAGTTGTGTAACCCACTATTTTGGAATTAGAGGCACACGGGCTAGGGATACAGGTATGTGTCCACGCCGTGTAACTCACTGTTTGTATTTTAGGTCACACAGGCTAGGGACACGGGTGTGTGTCTAGGCCATGTAACTCGCTGTTTTGGATTTAGGGTCACACGGGCCAAGGACAGAGGTATGTGTCTAGGCTGTGTAAGAGGTTGTGAGTTACATAGGTATGTGCTTGATCGTATGCCAGATCGTGTAACTCACTATTTTGAGCCACATAGTCATGTGCTAGGCCATCTAGACCACACGGGCCAGCCACCCAGGCCGTGTGAATCCACACAGGCATGTGGGGCAAAAATAAAAAATTTTCCCTAGGGTTGTAATTGTCATTCATATCAAACGTAGGCCTAGCGTCAGGTCTGTATGATCTGAATTAGACATTGACATTATTATCTGACAATTTATTACCGAGTAATTTGTTATTATGATATATATATATTTGTTATGAGATCTAGTAAGTAGTGTGATTCCATTCCATGAGCATAGTCTGAAATAGTTATTGTATACTTATATCTGATATATGTCAAATTTGCATCTGCACTGGGATTGAGACTGTATAAAGAAGAAAGTGTGGGTAGTTTAACAATCTGTCAAATATAGCAGTTGAGCCATATATATTTCCAATGTTGGTGATTTATCATAATCTGATCTGGCAACTATGTTGCAATTTTTTTTGAAACATGACATACAGTCACTACTCGATATGTAGGGATGGATGGGTACTTGATGCCCTATTTGGTATGTCGGTGTAACATCCCAAAAACTAATATAGAAGAAATTAGGTTAGTGAAACTAAGAGTGGTTGCGCTCTGAATTTGAGTTGAGATGTTGATTCTATGATAGGTCATTTGTTCTTGTTTAGTGGCTAAGTGTCGTGTTTGCATGTGTGAAGTTTTGGGTTTGAATCCTCTCTTTGAATTTTATGCTATTTTTGTCTAAACCCCTATTCTTGAGTACCTTACATAAGTATTATTTTCACTCAACTTTTGTCAGGGATGAGCCTGTTGGTTTTATGGTTAAGCTTCTTCATACCCTTTGGTCTCGTGTTCGAGTTCCTGTACAAGCAATAAGAAAATGTTTTTATTTTGTTACCTTGTGAAGTACTTTTTGTTTTTAAATTAATTAAAAACTTCCCAACTTCCTTTTCCTTTTCTTTTACGATCACTCTATTCCTTTTGACTACTAATTTTTTCTTTTTTTTTTGTTTTTTTTTTGTCATCTTCTTCCACCATCGAATTCCTGTTGAATCTTTGTGACATCTGTTACTCTAACTTCTCTGCGCCGTTAGTCTGTCAAACAATCGTGTAAGTATTTTCTGTCCAATTCCTGCATGAGTTATGTTGGACGGAATTGTATTTCGTTTTGTGTAACGTAATTTTTTACTTGCGTAAATCTTTATTAGGTGAAGGTCTTGAGTTTAACGCTCATTCAACGACTTAAGGTTTGCATAATTGCAGTTTAGTTATCAGTAAGTGTGTGGTCTGATTTGGGGTATTATGCCGTAGTTCACTTACGTAGTTTCGGGTTTTGAATGCTAGTTAGCAAAATGAGTTTGATTAATTCGTCTAAATAGTCAATTGAATGTCGTTTCTTAGGTTTTGAGATGATCTCTATTTCTTCAACGTCATAATTATATTAGGTGTGTAACTAAAACCGAAAATCTTGCGAATGACAGAGGCTGAAAACCATGGTTACTGACGCCATTGAATCGTGTGGTAGGCCGTGTGAGCCACAAGGCCATGTAACTCACTATTTTGGAATTAGGGACACACGGGCCAAGGAAACGGGTGTGTGTCCAAGTTGTGTGAGGTATGTTTTGGGTCTTAAGTTACACGGGTGTATGTTCAATCGTGTGCTAAACCATGTAATTATCTGACTTAGGCCACCCTGCTATGTGCCAGACTATGTGATAGACCGTGTGAGGTATGAATATGAGCCATACGGTCGTGTACCAAGTCATATGAGCCACACAGGCCAGCCTATAGGCTATGTGAATCTACATGGGTGTGTGGGCCTAAAAAATAAAAATTTTCCCTAGGGCCGTCAACATTGTTCCACTTGAATGTGGGCCTTATGAGGGTTCCGTATGGTTTGAATTATGCTATAAAGTTTGATATATTGTGATTTGTTAGTGTATAATTTGTTATCTATATGTGTGTCTAATACGATATAAGTTAAGTAAGTATGATTTGTTAGTATATAATGTGCTTTTATTCGGGATGTAGATAAGACATGTGATTTATCTAGGTTTGATATATGTTCTGTTAATTTTGATAGTACGTCTCTATGTACTTTGTTGAATGAGAATATTTGATGTTCGAATCTATTGATTGGCTTGTTACTGATTCGGATATATATAACCATACGTGTGATTTCATGGCAAATCTGATATGATTCATTGAGATCAGAAAATCTATTCTGCATAGCGCAGATTACCATGCCTTCTGTTTTGTTATTGTATGACAGCATGTCCTACATGCTCAGTACTCTGATTCTAAATATGCATACCATGATACATTGCAAAGGGTTTGAGATTATGTGAAAGGAGGAAGTTTCTGGCAGTATAATGATCTATGTTATCTGACGATTTATCCACAAATCTGGCAGCTTGTACTGCAAATCTAGTGGCACTATCCCCAATTATTTGTTGGAGTGATTTGGTTGGAAAAGTTCAGGGGAACTCTATTTTGGTGTGTAGCAGAAGTGAGTAGGATATTTCTGAAAATTTGGCATTCTGATTTTCTAAAAACACAACATTGGCATAATCAAACATTCTTTGTTCTGTTTACACTATTGTTATGAAAATCTCTATGATACTCTGATTTGTTCCGCTCTGGTTATATGATCATTATGAAATTCTTTGTGTTACACTGATTTGTATATTGTGTTTTGTTTATCTTTGTTTGAGCTTAGTTATACATTGAGCTTCATAGCTCACCTCTTTGTTTTATCTTTATCTATTCAGGTAAACCTCTGACTTAGGATCAAACGGCGTGTAGGAGCTTTGATTGTTTTACACTTAATATAAATATGGTGAATTTCATAATTATTAGCTTTGATCTTTTGGGTTTGTAATATAATCTAAACTCGCTTTGGGTTTTCACTTCATTCGTCAGTAATTGACATTTTAAACGTGAGATAGCAAAATCACTTAAGTCAACAAAACGAATTTCTATTTTCAAAACTCAAACTCCAAAAAAGGTTTTCTGCTACAAGTTAAGTAAATCCTCAAGCGTTTTCTAAAAGCGGATAAATAGCTTCTAATGACAGTTTGCGAGAGTCATATTTGCTAAACACTTTCTGAAATCAGTTTTCCAAACGTGTCGGGGTAATTTCTCCAAATTTGATCATAACTTCTAGGTCGGGTTTGGGGCGTTACAGTCGGAATGGTCAGAGATGGTATGTAGAGGTTGGGGATAGGAATCTACATCTGTATTTGATATGTTCTGCATCTGTACATGATATTCTTTGTTTCTGTTTCTATATCTGATTCTAGGAAATGACTAATCTATGGGAAGTGAAATTACATCTGTATATTACCTAGTATTATTGAATGTAAATTACACACACACAGAGAGTTGTAAGCTCAATTGATTGTTGTCTGGATTTCAGGTAACCCACAAACTTAGGCGGGTCGGCGTGGCAAGAGCTCAGTCATCTCTTTATTTCCTATTAATATTTAATCTGGATTTATGCTATTATGTGTATTTCGGATTTCAGATTACAATTTGAGTTTCTACGCTTATTTAACTATATAAATGATTCGACTGTTAAACTTTGAATAATTAAGCTTGGTTTCGGTTGATGGTTTGATGTAACTTCCTGACTTGGTCTTAACATCTAGGCCGGGCCGGGTATGGGGTGTTACACTCTTCATCTTGTTTGATTAATATTTGACAAGATGTGACATTCTTGTAATTATTTGCATGTTTAGGGGAATGTATGTGAATGAATGCAATATTATATATTTTTGTTATATAATTATTAATATTTTGTTAAGGTTGTGATTATTAGGAGATAAATTGTGGACTATCATTTCCACATAGGATTATTTTTTTATTTATAGAATTTTTATGAGCCGAAAACGAACATAGAGCATAAATGTAATTTTTCCAAAAAAGAATCCACTAATTTTCCGAATCATTACATATTCATTGTTAGAATGTTTTTAGGGATGCATTAAAATTATATCAATTTTTAACAACTGTCAACAAATTTCCTTTTTTTGTTAGTAATTTTTAAATTCTATCACAAATCACGATTAACTAAACTTTCCATTTAAAAAAAACCTAAACTTTCCAAAAATACATTGTTTATTTCTACTTACTATTTTATCCCCACATTTTGATTTCATTTACATTTAGCTAAATTTTATTGCAATTAATTACATACTCAATCCAATATTTTTAGATTGAAGCATTAGCGATATATATGAAGAACTCACTTTAGCTTGGAAGAAAGGGTTTTACAAGGTTGTAATCGAAAGCGACAATGCATTGCTGATTGATATAATTGGGAACAGTTATGTGGTTGATAATAATCTTTTTGAACTTCGTTTAATACATGATCAATGCAAGCAAGACTGACAATTAAAGTTTCAGTGGGTTATATGGCCAAAGTTGTTCCTAATGATCTTAATAGGTTATTGGCTTTTGAAGATCCACCTGATCATACTCGATCTTTGTTTAAAGAATATGCTCATCGAAAAATGATTAATATAAACTCCCATCAACCTTATTGTAACTAGTTCTTTAAACTTGAATCTTTTCCATAAAAAAAAATTACATTACGATTCACTTTTTCCAAATTTTACAATTTCATTCCCTTAATTAAAAAGAAATCACTCATTATTTTTTGCAAAAAAGTTAACAGATTTTAATAATCACTACTTATACATTAAATGTGAGGTTAAATAAAGAAAATAGTGTGCAAGACGAAGTGTAAATAATGATTTAGGTAGTATATGAAAAGTCACTTAATAATTGAATTTAGATGTAATTGTTTGTAATTATATAACGATAGTATGTTTAGATAACCATTGTAATTAGCGAATCCTAGCAAATTGAGTATAATTGAAGCATCCGAATTAATTAAAATATATCTATATTTATAAAATAAGTTTAACTATAAGTAGGCTTAATATTTTAAAATATATTTACTTTTGATATATACTATTATTTTACTTATTTTAAAATATGATTAAACAAACATATTTCTGTAATTGGATTATATAATAAACAATACTGTTAAATTATATTATATATGATTTGATACACTCTATACAAATTACTTGCATATATTTTAATACTTTATTTTACATTCTAAACCAAACTTTGTATTTTTAGTTATTATCATGTAAATGTTGGTATTTCTTAATATTAAAATATGATCATAAATTTATATTTTTGGACATACAATATAAATTATATTTTATACAATAATAATTAGGGATAAGAAAACTAAAGTGAGGTTTCCATTAACCAATCTCTATGCAAACCTTATCATTTTCTTTATGATATCATAAAATTATTTGAATGAAACACATCACAATCATTGAACAAATTTATCAAATTTACTTAATACTTAAATTTAAATTATTATTGTTTCTACTTTTTAACCATAATATTCTAACTACTTATATTTCCAAATTTTTTTTAATATATAAGGTAATGATATACTACTTAAATTGTATTTACTTTTTATCAGTAGAACTAAAATGTAACAACTTTTAATTAACAATAAAATCAAAGTTAGAATGAATATTTAGTTTTTTTACTCAATGATGCACGAGTCTGGTTTTATGTATCAATTAAAATATATTACAATTATTTTATAATTTTATATAAAATTAATTTTATAATTAATATTATAAATAAATTTAAATCTTTTTAAAAATTTGTGGGGTTATGCCTCGTATTTTTTGACTTCTCTTCTCCCAGTTAAACTATATTTTTTTGTTTTCCACTTAAACTCTTATTAGTGTATGTTATTTTAATATTATTTGACCTACGAATTTAGCCTATAAATAGGCTCTTTTCCACCCTAGAAAAATAACCCATTACACATTTAGGTATTAGTTTTTACAAAGCTTTTAGAGAATTTTGTGTTTACATTTTGAGGGTTCTTATTTCAGGTTTCAAAATTTAGTTTTATTTACATCTTTTGTAATCTCTTTTTTGTTGTTTTAGTGAAATTTTCTTTTCCGTAGTTTTTTGTCCTCTTCAGAGGGGTTTTCACATAAAATATTTGTGTTCGATCTTTTTAATTTCTTCGTTATTTTGCTTGTTTGTTGCTTAAATCGGGTTTATCCCCAACAAACTAGTATCAAAGCTAGTTTGATTTTTGCATTCAACCTATTTAGATATAGCAGCAACAATGTTTAATATTTATAAGTTCGATGGCATCAAAAATTTCAATCTGTGGCAAGTTTGAATGACGACAATTCTGATTTAGAGTGATCTTAAAAAGGTCCTTATAGAGAAGAAGCCTGCAGACATGGATAAATCAGAATGGGATTAGATAAAAAAATCTCTATCCATGACTCAATTATGTCTAACAAAAAAATGTGTTGCTGGAGGTTTTGTAGGAGAAAACGACATTCACCTTATGGAAAAGGTTAGAAACCTTCTACGCGATAAAGTCTCTAGCTAACCGATTGGTGTTGAAACAACGTCTATACATGTTCCGTATGGATGAAAGTGAGCACCTTATAGGTCACATCAGTCAATTTATTACTCTTTTGAATTATTTAAAAAATGTTGAAGTTCAAATTGACGATGAAGATCAGGCTATGCTATTATTATGCTCTTTACCCCTTTCATACAAGTCTTTCAAGGAGACCCTGATTTATAGGAGAGATAATCTCTCATTTGAGGATGTGAATGGTCGTCTGTTGAGAAAAGACAAACTTGATAATGAGTTTGGACCGGATAGCAAGTCAGATAGGCAAGCATCGATTTTGGTAGCATCAAGGAAGCAAGACAATAGATGTCACTATTGTAAGAAGTTAGGTCACATCAAAACAGATTGTTACAAACTGCAAAATAAAAGGGTTATAGAAAGCAACGAGGAAGATTTAGCTGGTGATAATTTGACCAATGAAAATAGTGATGATTTCTTATTGGTGTCAACGAGTGAAAGCTCTGAGCTTACATCTGAGTGGATCCTAGATTCGAGGTGTTGTTTCACATGTGTCCCAACAGGGACTGATTTTCCACATACTTTTCAGTAGAAGGTGGAGTTGTACACATGGGGAATGATTCATCCAGTAAGGTAACATGTATTGGTACTGTCCAGATCAGGATGCACTGATGGGACAATTAGGACACTGTCAGATGTCAGACATGTGCTTGACTTAAAGAAAAATCTCATCACCTTGGGAATTTTGGACTCGAAGGGTTTGTAGAATTAACATCAAGTCAAGCAGCATTAAGGTATCCCGTGGGGCTCTCGTTTTGATGAAAGGTTAAAAGATTGGCAGTCTTTATGTTATGGAAGGATTAACGATGATCAGTGAAACAGGACTTCTCTCGTCTGTTAAGGAGTCAAAGTTGACCTGTTTGAAGTGGAGACAACTTAGGCATATGAGGGAAAAAGGTATGACTGTTTCATGTAGGAGAGGTTCTTTTTTGGATGCAGGTGTTGAAAAGATAAGGCATTGTGTTCGTGGAAATTAAACTCGGGTCAGTTTTGATTTGGCGGCGCACAAGTCAAAGACTAAAAGCCTTCTAGCTTCTAAGCACAACTTCGACTCAGTTAATATCCCGCATAGTTCGAGATAAGTCCTTGGTAGACTTTAGCAAAGAAGGTGTTGTGGAAATACGAGTCAAGGTGAAGATTTGTTGAGTTATGCCTTGTATTTTTCAGCTTTTCTTCTCCCAGTTAAACTTTGTCTTTAGTTTCCTACTTAAACTCTAATTAGTATTGGTTATTTTAATATTATTTGACCTATGAATTTTGCCTATAAATAGACCTTTTTTTTTACCCTAGAAAAATAACTCATTACACATTTAGGTATTAGTTTTTACAAGTTTTCAGAGAATTTTGTGTTTATATTTTAAGGGTTCTTATTTCGGGGTTTAGTTTTATCTCTATATTTTGTATTCTTTGTTTTTGCCGTTTTAGTGAAATTATCTTCATCCATAGTTTTTTATCCTCTTTGAAAGGGGTTTTGCACATAAAATATTTGTGTTCGATCTTTTCAATTTCTTCTTTATTTTACTTGTTCATTGCTTAAATCAGGCTTATCCCCAACAAATTTTTTATATTTTTCTAATTATCTAAATTATATATATTGCACTTACATTTTACAGAATGTAACTTAAATGATACATAGAGCACAAGTATGATATTTTATTACATTGCCCGTGCTTTATGTATCACGAGTTCACTGTGTATATTAAATTTATAATATTTTTATAATATTAAATTTTTTTTTATAATTTTTAATGAATTTTTTCAAAAAAATTGATACGTAGAACATGAGTGATTATATTTAAAATTTAAGATGCAGAGGTTTAAATATAATATGTAATACATATCATAAGTTTATTAATATACACATGTTTAATTAATGTAACATGCAATAATGTATACTAATTGATTCATAGAACACGGGTAATAAAAAAATGCTACATATTATTTTTTGTTACAATACTCGTGCTCAATGTATCACAGGTTGATTGTGTATTTTGTTATATTACTTTATAAAATTTATAAATAATATCAATAAATGTAATGTATCTTGTAATTTTTTTAATATGTTATTTTATTATAAAGCTCTATTTTTATTTAGATTATAAAACTATGTCACTAATTGAAAAATTAAATTTGAATGAAAAATAATAATATTATAAACTGAATATATTAGATATTAATTATAACTAATTAAAATTATTTTTTGAACATAAGTATAATTGACTATTTAAACTTAATATTACAAATTTGAATATGTTAGATATTAATTATTAATAGTTATTTGTAATTTAGTTTAAAACATTTTTAAAATTCATATTATTAGTAATATTTATTTTACAACATTTAAATTATTAGTATTTTGTATATTATTAATAGTACTTAATTTAAAATAATAAAAAAATTTAGAAGGTAAAATTTTCAAACTTTGATGGAAAACTTCGTATTTCCAATGAAAATGATTGGTGAAAAAAAAATTAATTAGACAATAGAGGGTTTTTTTTATAAAAATAACCTTAAAAAATTAATTAATTACTTAAATAATCTATTTTTTTGATAAAATATGAAAATAATCTAAAATCTACAGTAAAAGTTAGTGGAGTCAAAGTGTTTGGCACTACCAATATGCCGCGTCAGCAATCTACATTAAAAAATTAATTTTTTGGTGGAACCGTATAAAACGACGCCACTTGTATAAATACTAAGGAAATATTGTGATTTTTTAAAGTATAAGGGGGACTTTAGCAATTTTACCTTTTTCTGGTGGCTCCACCAGATTTCAAAAATTTAGCATCGGACACCCTATTTCCCTATTCAAACAGTTTAAGGCCAAATTTTTAATTTTTTTCCCTTTCACGTCAGATCAGTTTAAGGCCAATTTTTTTTATTTTTTTTCCCTTTCACGTCAGATTCTTTGAATTGTCTTATTACTTTTTCCTTTCTTTTTAAGTTTATATTTATTTATTTTTTTAAAGTTTTTTATTTGTCATTATTTATTTTATTTATTTGTTTATTATTGATTTTAAAAAACTTGAAGTGTATATTTGAAATGTTTTATAATATTTTTAAAAAATTTTAAATATATATATTTGAAATTATTTTTTAAATTTTAAATATATTTTTTAATAATATAAAATATTTAAATATTTTAAAGATATGACCTTTCAAATTTATTATTAGTTTTATAATATTTTAAATGTATATTTTAAATATTTTTTAATTTTACATATAATTTTTTAAATTATATTTTTAAATTATTTTTAAAAATATTCAAACCTTTTTAAAATTCTATTTAAAATTTTAAAAATAATATTTTATTTTAAAAAGTGAAATTTAAATTAATTAGAAAAATAAAAAAATTTGTTAAAAAATAATTTATTTGTTAAAAAATATGACTTTATTTAAAAATATATATTAAAAAAGTAAAAATTTAAATTAAAAAATTTTAAAAATATTTATAACTAGTCACATCGTTTTAGTGATATCAGCGATGTGACCAGTCATTAATCTAAATGTTAATTAAAAAAAAAGAAATGAATATTATATAAGGTCCCCTTCAGAAGGAATGAAAAAAATAGAAAAAAATAAGTTGTTTATAATTTTTATTTTGTATTTTATATTTTATAGTTATTGTAATATAATAATTAATTATATTGTATTTATGTTTTTTTTTATATTATGCAGATATCAAATGTCTTATGGAGCAAATACGGATCACACTTCATTGTGGAGCAATGAAACAGTAAAATTAATTATAAATTAAATAAAAAATCATTTTAGTTTCTTTTTTTTCTAGCTAAGCGCTACTTTGTTCAACATATTTTGATTGCATGAAACTGATCTCTATTTGGTTATTATTATTATTCTTTTTAACTATTTTCTTGCATGAAATTAATCTCTACGTGTTAGTTATAATTTTTTAAATTTAGTACACATTCATAAATTTATATATTAGTTTTTTAATATGACGACCTTTCTGTTTAATTTTACTGTTTATTATGTTTGGTTCCATTTGTGGGGTACAAAAAGTTATATTTATCTTTAACGAGTATTTTTTTTTATAAAAGTTCTCGTATGTAAGATAAATTTTCGAGCTTGAATATGCCTAGTTTATATTATATGTAAAACTCTATGTATTATTATAGATATCAATTCAATAAAAATAAGTCTTTTTTTAATTTTATATTTACCCATACCACCTATAGTTTTTTAGGACATTATTATTATTTTTATGTACTTTTTGTAGTTATATAGTTGTCTTTAGTTTTAATGCTTAACTATGATTAGGACATAATAATCACATTTGAGTTCTACGTGTTATTATTAATAATTTATGACAAATCTTCATTCTATTATTAATTTTTTATTACTTATTTAATTTAACTTAAATAAAAAACACTTAGAATGGCTACGTTGGTATAGTATAAGTGTAATGTTTTTGTTTTCTCAACCTTTCAATTTTACTCTTCAATATATAATTTTATGTTTAAATTATATAGATAATTGATTTATCATATTTTTTATAAAAAATTTTACCATAAGGATGGGTATCGGGTTTTGAGGTCGTGGTTTCATTTTCCCAAGTACGATCCGGACAAACGGATCATGCCATACTTACAATTCGCAGGATTTGGGGATGTCGCATTAATCCGAAGGTTTGACTTGAAGGCAAACTTAATATCTGCCTTGGTTGAGCGGTGGTGTACAGAGACCCACACCTTCAGTATGCCATGCGGGGAGTTCACTATCACATTGGAAGACGTTGCTATGCAACTTGGGTTACGAGTTGTCGGTGCTGTGGTCACGGGTTGAAGCAATGTGTTGGAACCTTCAGTACTATGCTATAAATTACTTGGACGGTCCCTTAGTGATGGGGAATAGAATTTCACATGCTTGACATTGGCATGGTTAAGAGTAAATTTTAAGGAGTTATTGAGCACTACCACTGAGCACAAGGTGATGTGTACTGCTCGAGCCTATATTATGCAACTAATCGGGGGTACCTATGCTGAACATGTCTAATAAGGTCCACTTAAAGTACTTGCCTCTATTGGAGGACTTTTCTCGTGCCGGTAGTTACAGGTGGGGATTGGCAGTGTTGGCCGTATTGTACTATGAGCTTTGCCGAGCAACAAAACACGGGGTTAGTAACATGGCTGGTTGTCTGGGTCTGTAACACCCCAACCCGGCCTAGACGTTATGGACGAATCTAGCGACGTCACATGATAGTGTGTTCGAAAACTAAATTATTACAATAAAATTATTTCCATGTTATTACGTATCTTTATCTATTATTAGTTCTAAAGGGAATCGTTTTACTTATTTAATATATTTGCTTTAAAACGTTTCTCGTTGCGGAAGCTTTTAAAACAAAACAGTTTAAGTAATCGTGAGTTTAGAAAATACATTAGCTTTTTGAAAATCGAACTTCCTATGACTAACAGTTATAATTCCACAAAAAAATATAAATAAAACCCAAATTTAAGAGAAAGTCTCAAGAGTCCTCAAATTACATCCCAATAATAATAAAACAATAAAACATAAATTAAAAAAAACGTAAAGTCCAAAAATTGTGGTCACCGTCGAGTCCTCCACCGCACCTATCCGTCTAGGTCTGGGGATTACTAGTGTACATTAAACAAAGAGGGGTGAATTTACATATACTTAGTGTGTAATCCCACAGAAAACAAACAATAGTAGACACAGTGCACAGTCAAATATAGTTTTGGGCTTAAGCCCCTTTCAGTATCATTAACGGTTTGGGCCTTAGCCTATCTCAATACAGTATCAAATATGCAGTAGGGACTTAGCCCATCACAGTATCAGTATGCATTAGGGCCTTAGCCTATCACAGTATTAGTAGCAGTCATGCAGTATTCAGTAACTAAGTCCTACCTAACTAGCTTCTATACACCATCTTCATCCAACCCTACACTCCATGTGGGGATTAAATCAGCCCACCCATCCCTATACTGCAGGTAGTACCGAATACGGCACAAAACAGTAATTTGTAGCTGAGCTGCCAGTATATTAGGCTTAAGATCCTTTCAGTACACTTCCTCCAAATATAATCAACCCAACTCAATGCAATGCAACATACAAATCATGACATGTTATCTCATAATATCAGTACATATAACCAGTTCAGTATACATGCAGACTATCATCATGCTCAATATATATAAATCAAACAGTCAGTTCACACAATTAGGGGTCTTAGTGATGCTTACCAACCCTACAATAGGTTCACAGTCGACTTGGGCGACCCGTACAACCTTAGCAATCAATTCAGTGAAAATGGGCTCACACACCCATGTGGCCTACCCGTGTAGGCCACACATCCCAAATTGGCCTTGGCCATGTGGATCATACGACTTGGCCCAGAATCCCACACGCCCGTGTGGCCAGCACGGCCCAAATCATTCTAGACCGTGTGTCGCACATGGCCTACCTAGCCTTCACACGGTCGTGTATGGTACATACGGCCTGGCCTCGTCGAACACACGCCTGTGTTAGGGCACACGACCAACTACATGGGCAACCACATGCCCGTGTGGTGTCGATAGTGAGTTTTTTGGCTTTTGCCGAAACCTCATTTTCTGTGCAATCGAGTACACACCTATATCGTTTTTGCTCCTAAACGCAATCTCGTATTTCCAGAACCTATGATTGACATTACTAAAGCCAATTTTAGCAGCACATTCACAAACCAATTCGGGAATATTCACAATATTATCTTAGAATCATCAAAAAGCAAACACGGTCACTTACCGAATAACGAACCAATATCTTTGTCGTTCAAGACTCCACCGAGGCACTAATTGTTGCCTAATCCTGGCCTAAATCAACAGAACCAAAATAGCCCTCTTTTAGAAACTAATTTCAGAACAATAGAATAGTGATAAAATGAGTTCTTACTGAAAGATCAGGATTACGCTCAGCACAAAACAAATGAGGTGAACTTGAGTAAAACAACGAAAAAGATGAGAGGGAAGGAGAGGTGGAATTTTGGCAGAGAGAGGGGGAGAAGAGAATAGAATAACCCCCTATCATCTCCTTATCTAAATAACCCCCTATCCCAATTCCCTTTACTTTTCTCCATCCAACAACCCACCACTCAGAGTCCAACCACAGTACAGCTCTAGCCGAAAATTAATCAACAACAAAAATACTATCCCTTACCAACGCAAAGAATCGAACATAGGACCTCCATCTCACCAACACTCCACTTATCTACCAGACTAGCAGGCCTATTCTATTAAGTACTTACCATCTTTTATTTAAAAGCCTATCAACCAAAGATTCGGCTTTTTTTTCATAAAAAATACCAAAATTTTCCCAACTCATGGCTTGAACTTGGGACCTCCCACACACACCCAGAATACTTAACCACTCAAGCAGACAGATATTTGTTTCACACATTCACAAAAGCAAAAATTTAAATTTTGAGGTGTTACAGGGTCTGCTGTAGTCTTGGGCTTTATACAGTATGCTGTTTCTAGAGGTTGTTAGGCACCACCATATTCGTGGTCACTTATAAATAGGTAAAAACAAAATTATACTTAACATTTAATGACTTATAAGTGCGAATAATATTTTCCAAAGTTTAACTGCTAATATGTTTGTTTCAGTTTCTGTAACATCCCTTACCCGTATTCGACATCGAAACAGGGTACAAGGCATTACCGGACTTAAACTCAAACAAACATTCGAAATCGAGACATGAATTTCCACTCAAATTTAAAACTTTTTGAAACATTCATATCATCCCTTAAACAAGCCTACGAGGCCCAAAACATGCATTGAGAGTGGTTCGAGACTAAACCGAGAACTTTAGAAAACTTCCCAACACTTAGAAAATTTTTCATCAAAACATGGGTCACACGCCCGTGTATGTAGGCCGTGTGGGTGATTTAATTTTCATAATTTTTCTTAAAATAGGTGCAGATTTCATACACCCTGGGCATACGCCCATGTCCTAGGCCGTGTCTTTCACACAGCTAAGACACAAGGCCGTGTCTCTGCCTGTATGGCCAATTCAAAGCTAAAATTCAAAATGCAGGGGACACACAACCGGATCACACACCAATAGGGCAAGCCGTGTGTGACACACGGCCTAGACATATAGGCGGACAAAAATGAGGCTATTTACCAAGCCATTTTGCCACCCTTACTTGCACCAACCTACACAACAACAAGCAATACCAATCCAAGCATATACATACAATCAAATCAGCCACAACCAAGTCATCCACATATCAGTTACGTGCTATTTTCTATCACATACAACATCTCATACTTATCATCTCAAACCATGCAATATCTACATCCATGAAGGACATCATATATATATACACTGAATCCAATATTAGCCAATTTCAATGTCTATTTACAAAATGAATTATCAAAAAACATAAGCCAACACTTTTGGCGAAATCAACTATGACACACAACAAAAAGACCAAGTCTCTATACATGTCATAACACAAAATAATAAAGTCATTGGTACGAAAAATGTTAAGTTGATAGTGTGAATGGATCTCCGACAGTCTTCGATCTCTGAGCTAGCTTGGCGATACTATAAGACAAGGGGAAAAAAAAGGGAGTAAGCTTTAAAGCTTAACAGTTTCTATGCAAATAACATGCATGATAAACACACTTTAACGTATATTCAACATAAAGTAAATTAACATAAATGCCATTGTATATTCATAATCATGTTTAGTATAGATGTATTCAAACCAATCCGAGGTTTCATCACATATCGAACTCATTAAGCATGAGTTTTGTGTACATACCTGTACGAACTTGCATCTCACCATAATCTTTCACAACATACCATAGTCTTTCCCAACTTTAACATTGTCGTTAAGTTTCCTGTTGAACCACTCAGAATACTAAAGGATACTTGGGAAATTTCACACACATTTTACCATACCAATGTCATATCCCGGATATGGTCTTACATGGGATATCATATCGATGCCAATATCCCAGCTATGGTCTTACACGAAATCTCATATCGATTTCATATCCCAAATATGGTCTTACACGTAACTTCAGCTAACCCTAATGTCATGACATTTGTATCCTAACTATTCCTAAAGTTCAATTAGGATATTTTTCACTCGTCATCCATTATCGATTTCATCCAAAGAGTCAATAATAAATTCATACAATATTAAAGTATTTAAAACATAAATAAACAATGCGTTATTTACATACGAACTTACCTCGGTTCCAAAAATAGTAGAGAAGGATCTAATCGTCAAACACCTTATTCTTTCCTCGATCAAGGTCTGAACTTCATTTTTCTTGATCTATAATAGAAAATTTAGCTTATTTATTATTCACATTATTTAATTCAATCCAAAAATCATACTATGAAAAAAATAAATTTTTGTCCTTAAACTTTGACATATTTACAAATTAGTCCCTAGGCTCGTAAAATGAAATGTATTCAATTTCTTGGTTACTCAAGCCTAGCCGAACCATAAACATGCTCATATCAGCCCAAATTATTCATCAAATTATATTTTTACTACACATTTTATAACTTTTTACAAATAGGTCATTTTTAGGTATTTTCATGAAAAATCACTTAGTAAAAGTTGTTTATTACACATCAAACTTCCATTTTCTACCATTGAACATCAAAACACATGCATGTCACACATGGGTAAAATTTTAAAAATGAACCCTACTTCAAAATAATTGTAGAAATAGGTAAATCGGGTTATGAGGACTTAAAAAATATAGAGAACATTAAAAACGGGCTAGAATGCACTTACTATCAAGCTTGAAAGTTGAAGAAAACTCTAGCTATGGTGTCTCCAAATTTTTGGTCAAGGTTTGGAGAAGATGGAAAAATTTTGACTTGATTTTCCCTTTTTATTCTTTTATTTACCAAATGACCAAAATGCCCTTAAAGCCTTTCTTTAAAATTTTATCTCACCATGTCCATTTTTGTCCACTAACTTAACAAATGGTCTAATTATCATATAGGGACCTCTAATTTAAAATCTCATAGCAATTGGACACCTTTAACATGTAGAAATCAACTTTTGCACTTTTTACGATTTAGTCATTTTGACTAAATTGAGTGCCCAAACATCAAAATTTTCGAACGAAATTTTCACGAAATCATTTTGTGAAACTGTAGACTATAAAAATATAATAATAAAAAATTTTAATGTGTCAAATTCATGGTCTCAAAACCACTGTTTTGACTAGCCCCAAAATCGGGCTCACATCTCTGGAAATTGGTACGAGCCAAACATTAATCATTTGCTGCCAAATGATAGAGGTGTACACCGAAGAGAAAGTAATATATATTAATATGGTTTAAGTAACGTTGATTTAACTTATCCACTTGTAGTATGTGATGTGACTTGACTCATTATGTTATATTGTGCAATTCTTGTGGATGTCGTATTCTACACTGAACATTGCAACCCTTATTCCTTAATGGGTTCACGCTGAAGCCCATATGTGGTGCATTAACATGCCGGTGCTCAACTTCTCAACCATTGAGTGGTACAACGATGATCGAGTTATGAGACAATTTGGCTGTAGACAATTTGTGCCGGTTGAGCCATAACAATTTGCTGATGTCTACAGTAAGACCATGAGGGGGAAACATACAACAAATTGGAGCGTGGAACATCAATGTTATGTAGCACTATGGAATGCCCTGTACAACAGGTGGCCTGAGATGCACTCCTGCACGTTTGACTTCAATCCTTTGACTAAATACATGCAGCGGTACATGACTCGATAGAGTGTTTATTTATATGGTGGACAACTTATGATAGTATCGGGTCACAGCTACAAACGTGGAAATCAACCTATAGGGGAGCTAGAGGATCAACATATGGTGGAGCCCAACTCAGAGGACCAAACTTTGAACACATCAGACCAATGGGTTGACCTTTTTTGTGATAAATCGCAGAGCATTTCATATCACTCGGACATTGGCAGTTCAAGTTCATATCACTTGGACATAGGCGGTTCGAGTTCATATCACCCGAACATAGGCGGTTCGAGTTCATTTCACCCAGAGCAACCATCAATATCATTTTATTTGTTTCGTAATAACATGTACTCCACTCTGCCTCAGGCCACGTTCGATCTAGCTGCTGATCCTCCTGATGTGTACAGTACACCCCAACATTCACCCCGTCAACGAAGGCCTGTAAACTGCTATACCTCAAATGACGATACCACTCCCAGTTCTTTCTAATTTTATGTTATGTAAATTTCAAGTGTTATGTATTTGTTGTATTGGTTTAGGGTTCTACAACTTATATATTAGTCTTTTTTGTATAATTTATAATATCTTTTAAAGTATTAAAAGTTGCAACTGTTAATTTTAAATAAAAGCTTAACACTAAATAATAAAAGTTTTATTTCTAAAATATCATAATGCAAACATCAAGTACAATATTTAATTTCTTTCAGACCGTGAAGATTGACCAGTATAGACGTTTTCATGGGGACATTTGCTCCAATTGTGGCCAACTGTTCTACATATGGTGCAACGCTTTGGTCGACTTATTCTCTTATATTCATGTCATTCCAAATCCTTATTTTTTTCGGTCAACCTTTGACTCTCCTACGTAGTGACCAATCTGGTAACATCTCGAACGCATGCGGTTGCACTTCCCATGTCGATACATCCCTTAATACAGGGAACTCGTTACCCTAAATACGCAACATACGTTAAAGTGTGTACACATCATCGATATATTATTCGACATTCAAACTGTAGGTAGTACACGCTACAACCACATGTGCACACGGGTACCGTAGTGTTTGGAACATTCCACACTCACACTACCTATTTAGGAGATCAACTCCGTAGGACCGTGGTGGGATCATCGACCGACGACCAATATACTCTGTCACTCGAAAAGTTTCCAAATTTCAGGAATATAGTTCTGCATTTATCGACCTAGCCCTTTGAACGTTCTTTTTCATGGCATCCCTGATTTTTTTGACGTGCACGTGTCTTGCCTTTAATTGTTTTGCTTGTTTCAACCCTATTTTTGGCATTAAGGTTGCTAGCCTATAAAATGTGGCTGACAAAACCGCTGAAATTGGCAAGTGACGCGTACACCTCAAGACGGAGTTAACGGCCTCAACAAGGTTAGTTGTCATATGGCCATACCGGTGCCCCTCCTCAAAACATTGAGCCCATTGCCAAGACTCCATGCTACCCAACCACTGTTTGAGAGAAGGTTTGGACCCTACCATATCAGTTTCTACCCTCCCTAACTTATGTCTAAATCGGTGTGCTTCAAGCTCGTATCCTACATATGTATTCCGATAAAATTTGTTACCATCCAATTATGAAATGGACTCGAAATATTTACAAAAAATTAAATACGATATTTTTACCCATGTTCACAATTCGTTTGTTCCAGTCTTTGTTCTTGTACTCATTGTGGAAGTTGACAACGATGTCACGAATACAATAGATTGACCTCCACAGAACCTTGGATTTTCGAATCGCAGTAACAAGACCTTTCAATCTGTCGGAGATAATGCAAATGTTGCCTTGCTTAACAACATGTCTCTACAAGTTCCGAATGAAATATGCCCACGATTCAGGGTTTTCCGACTCTAAAATGGCAAAAGTGATCGATAGTACATTTTTGTTACCATCTTGTGCAACCGCAATTAGAAGTATTTGCATGTATTTTCCATAAAGCCATGTTCCATTAACTTGCACTAGCGGTTTACAGTGGAAGAAGGCCTTAACACATGGATCGAAAGTCCAGAACAGTCGATGGAAAAATCTTCTCCCCAATTCCAATTATCCATTAGGGCCTCTATAAGGCAACATTGCAAGTCCACGACAGTTACTGGGATGTACTCCACCATCATTGAAATCAAACCCTGAAGCTCATTGTATGACTCATCCCAGTCATTGTACAATTGTTGCATGGCCACGCTTTCTTGTACGACACTCTGTACAGAAATTGAGCTTACATGTCTGCAATCAATGTCGACACAGGAATGATTGGGCCACCTTTCACTAGTGGCATGATGCAGCTGTAAATACTTTTGGCATCCAATTTCTAGTGGTCTTGAGTCATACGTGCAACAGTACATGTATGAAACCTTTCTAATTTTCGTATTTTTCACTGTTGAGTCATCTATATAAATGCAGCTCAAACTTGCCAACCACACCCATCGCCGGCTCTCCAATATTCCCCAACATATAATGTCAGTGTAGATTTGGCAACCTTATAATCAATCGACAACTTCATGCTGTATTGTTTGATGGCAAACACATAATCCGCCTTGTTCTCAAACTGTTGCCTAACGAACAACTCCTCGTACTATGAATTTGACGCAAATCTATGAGCAGGTACTATATCGGTATACTCAAGGAACTCGAATGCATGCGCTGCATCTGGATCTCCGTTAACATGTCGCCTCCAGGTTTATTTCGTAAAATAATGCCACGACGAGGGTTATTGAATGAAGGGCCATAAACATCTTCAACCTCCTCCGGGCCTTCATCATCGTTATTATCCGAAACCTCATCAACATCGGGGTCACTAAAATCTTCAACATCTTGATCAGAATCTTCACCATTATTGGTCATTTTTCTAACATTTGCCTCTGTGCTTATTATCACCTCCGGATGTATTTGTAGACGGGGACCGAGGGTAGGGTTGTTATACGAACTCCCACCATAATTAGGATTTTTAGGTATCTACGATGTCCCTTCGCATTCTAATTGGTCTGTCCATCCAACATTAAGATCAAAGTCAAATTCACGATGTTGACTTATTGAACTAACATTCTCAACAGGCTCTAAGTCTGCTAACTCAGGAAATAACTCAACTGGTTGGGGGTTCTCACTCCTAGCCGACCATCATATTTCCATCATAGTACCCAAGTCATCATCATCTAACAGCTACATCTCATAAAATTTGAATGGATCTGTAAAGATTGGAAACTTGTAAGATAATTTGGACATCGCCTTTCTACAACGGATAGTTATTTTCACACTGATCTTCCTTTTTATTTCTGCTAACTTCACATTATTTTTGAATCACAAACCTACTCTTTGCCGACCTTGAAATACACAATCAACATCGTCTTCTACAATTTCACCATAAAAAATAACATACACCAAAAACACCTTATTATTCATCTTTAATAGATTTTTTGAACTCTCCTACAGAACACAACAATTTCACTATTCTATATATCCTACAGAACCAAGAGGTGGAGCCATAAAGAATGGTTGCACCAAAATAAAATATTAAATATTAAAATTTTATATTAAAAAAATATAAAAAGTACACTATAAAGTGATGGAGCCATTCTAAATGGCTCCACCAAATAAAATATTAATTTTAAAAATTTTAAATTTAATTTTAAAAAACTTTTGAATATCTTTAAAATTAATTAATAATTAATAATTTATAAAAATTATATTTAAAATTTTAAAAATATTTAAAATATACATTTAAAATATTATAAACAAATAATAAATTTGAAAGGTCATATATTTAAAAATAATATATTTTAAAAATATTAAAAATATTATAAAATAAATTAAAAATATTTAAAATTTTAAATATACATTTAAAATATTATAAAACTAATAATAAATTTGAAAGGTCACATCTTTAAAATATTTAAATGTTTTATATTATTAAAAAATATATTTAAAATTTTAAAAAATAATTTCAAAAATATATATTTAAAATTTAAAAAAATATTATAAAACATTTCAAATATACATTTCAAATATACATTTCAAGTTTTTTAAAATTAATAATAAAATAAATAATTAAAATAAATAAATAAATAAGGATAAATAAAAAAATTAAAAAAGTAAATAAATATAAACTTAAAAAGAAAGAAAAAAGTAATAAGACAATTTAAAGAATCTGACGTGAAAGGGAAAAAAAATAAAAAATTGGTCTTAAACTGTTTGAATAGGAAAATAAGGTGTAAGAGCTAAATTTTTGAAATCTGGTGGTGCCAATTTATTTGGTTCCACCAGAAAAAGGTAAAATTGCTAAAGTCCCCTTTATACTTTAAAAAATCAGAGTATTTTCCTAGTATTTATACAAGTGGTGCCATTTTACATGGCTCCACCAAAAAAATAATTTTTTAATGTAGATTGCTGACGTGGCATGTTGGTGGCGCCAAACTCTTTGGCTCCACCAACTTTTACTGAAACTTTTGGGTTATTTTCGCATTTTATCAAAAAATAGATTATTTAAGTAATTAATTAATTTTTTATGGTTATTTTTATAAAAAAGGCACAATAAAATAAAGAAAGCAACCGCCATTAATTGAGCCCACTATGAAAATTGACACGAAAATGGATTAATTTGTTTTGATTTGTGGCTTTTTACGATTTTGGTCCTTGTACTATGATAAATATTTGAAAAGGGATTAATTAAGCCCATTGCATTATTGCTAATTCAGGAGGATGTGGGTTCGAAGGCGCTGAAGCGTATTATCCTCACATTAATGGGTTGAGAAAGGGCAATGAATAGTTCTAGACATTATAAAACGTTTTTCTTAAATTGTTCAAATCTGAAAATACTTTTCTTTCGAGTAATGGAGTAAGAATAAACTCCTCACTGCTAAGAAAAAAGATTTTGTTTTTATTTTAAAAAATATGCTTTATTGGCTCAAAATCTGCTTAAATTATATATAAAAAAAGAAAAGAAATTCTAGGTTGAGGTTATTTTGGTTGGCATGAGTGTGCAAAATTGATTGTATTTTACTTTAAATGCTTTTGGGATTGATGGGCGTCGAAACCACCAAATATAAATTCCTACGATAAAATAACTATAAATTGAAATATAGAGTAGTAGGATCGAATCCGCAGGGACTGGCTATCTAATTTTGCCTTTTTCCATGACTAGAGTCGTTGTCGCGGTCACAGTCGTGCCCACGACCTGTGCGTAAAAATGCTAAAAGTAAAAAAAAATACGGGATTTAAATTGATTAAGATAATAAAATAAGAAAATACTAAAAATAAAATAAAAATAGATTCAAAAAATGCAAAAATAAATTTATGAATAAATGGATAAATAAAATACTTTTTAAGCTTAGCCTTAGCCTTAGTGTACTCCAATGTTGAATCGATCCTTGAAACAGATTTTCCCATCCAAGCGATAAGCTGGTTATAGCAATCGAGGATCCCTCAAACTGCCAACTCTTCCTTTCGTAGTCGATCCCAGTATCACCTTCAAATCAACCCTTGTCGAATTTCCAACCACGTGGTATGTACCTGTAATTTAAGACTTTGGCAACCTTGTGATCTGAAAAGCCCAATTCGAATTAATAGCCTCAACCACGTGGGTCGTTTAAATCTGATCACTATCTCTCTTGACGGAATCCAACTAGCTTTTTCCAATTGAAGACGTCAATTTGTTCGCGGGATTTTGAATACAGCACCACCAACTCAATTTTCCAACTGTACGCCAAACGATTCCAGCACAACGTGTGCTTTTTGAATTGAAATCGAATCAACTTTGAGGGACGAATTTGTACTATCCCATATTTCGGAGAGATAGTGAATACCGAATTGCAAAGTATTTAGTGTGGGTTCATATCTTACAATTACTTTGTTGAAGTGATAATCAGGATAAGGCTAAAAAATGTTTAGTTAATCATGGAAAGAATCATGCTTGAAAATAAATGGTTCAAGTGGAATTGTGGAAAGTGGAAAGGGAAAGGACTTTGGAAGGTAAGTAAACCAAAAAGTTGAAAGAAAAAGAAAAAGAAAAGAATGAAAAAACACAATTAAAAGTAATTTAGGAAGGGAGGAAAAAGATAGAGAATTTATTAAATGCCAAAGGCAAAGCGTGTGTTCAATTGGCTATAGCAACCAAGTATTTATACACACTTTTAATGCTAAAATTTAGCTAGATTTTTCCTAAATATTATCACTAAATAATTCAAAATTTAAAAATCAAATTTAAACTAGAGATTAAATTTAAACTAATTACAGAGTTGTAATAATATAAAAAATCCTTCAACTTTTATCCAGCCACTTTTTTTAAAAAAAAAACTTCAACCCTTCAATCTTTATCCAGTCATCTTTGAATATTTAATATTTTAATCACGCCTTCCTCTTTGTTTTTTATTCCAATTTAGCCCCCTTTTTGTAAGAGTTTGAATTCAGCACACCAACTTCATTCTTGATAAGAAAAATCCAAATTTAATAGCATTTTATTTGATAATTAGCCAAAAACAAATATATTAAAAATACGAATTTATCTTGCTATCAAATTCCTCAAGCATGATATCTACTAAAAATAATTCGTCAATCCTTTTCAAGATCAAAACACCCTTTCTTAGTCAAGCATTCTGCAAATAATTAGGTGAACAAAAATAAACAACTGCTAAACTCAATCAATAAGCATTTTATAAAATCTCGAACAATATGTCAAATTCAAATATTTCACTAAATTTAGACTTAATTAAACATGCGAAACAATCATACCCAATATACATTTTTTTTATTTTTTGTATTTTTATTTTTTTCAAACGAAGTCAAGTCTTTTGACGCGGAGCGAGATGACAACCAAGCACCTCACCCGGGTTACTAACCCGACATGTTCTCTTTATTTATTTTTAACAGATTTGAGACATAATCAAACCTTTTGAAGCGAAATGAGATGACAACCCAAGCACCTCATCCTAGTTACTCAATTTCACATGTCCCCAATCAATTTATTTCTCCTTTCTCAAGGCGGCTCGGTTAGCGGAATGTTACAAGATTTGGCTCGTCACCAAACCTTTTGACGAGAAATAAGATGACAACCCAAGCACCTCACCCCGACTACTCAACTTGGTCACATTTCCGAATCTTCACTCTTAACCAAGATATTAGCATATTTATTTATTTATTTAAACAAGCACTTGCATTAGGCAAGTTCAACAAAATCAACAATTTTCATGAAATATTGACTAAGTCATTACATTTTCAATTCTACAAAACATTCATTGATCAAGCAAGCAATAGTTATTCATGATTCACCCACTTATTTAAATAAACTAAACATAAGAATTAGAGTTTTATTTCCGAAACAAATTAAGAAATTATTCTTAGCAAAACACATGCAAAGAATAAAGTATGGCATGATCCTTCGAACCCCCTAGTTAGCCCACATTACCCTCAATGTGCAAATTAAAATAATAATAAATAGAAGGGTCAAGTGTACTCCCCGTGTATATTCAATAGGTCGGAGGACGGTGGGAGGGATCACTTTGTAGCATGTTGAGGATGCTTGAGATGTTAGCTTCCGTTTTTTTGAGGCGAGCTTCAATGTGATGAAGTCATTCATATACAGTAGAAGGTGGTTGCTCCTAGAAAACAACATAATCAAATGGATTAAAATAATATTTTATTCAATTCTCAAACTAAACTAAAATTTAAAATTAAAGTAAATAAAAAAATAAAAATAAATGTGAGTTGCCTCCCATAAAGCGCTTTTGTTTAATGTTGTTAGCTCGAAGACATGGAAAATTTAATCGTTCAACTCCTCGAAAAATACTTCCTCTACCACTTGTGCTTGAAAATTCTCGTAAAAGGGTTTTAACTTTTGTCCATTGACTTTAAAATATTTCCTGGACTCCTCGTTTTTAATTTTGACTGCACCATGAGGAAACAATTTAGTAATAACAAAAGGACCAAGCCATTTGGTTCGAAGCTTACCTACAAAAATCCTCAATGTTGGGTTGTAAAGTAACACTTTTTGACCAATTAAAAATTGTTTGCAAGATATTCTTTGGTCATGAAATGCATTGATTTTGTCTTTATAAATTTTGGTGCTTTCATATGCATCACGTCGGATCTCTTCAAGCTTTTGAATATCTAATTTTTGATAATTACATGTGGCGTCCAACTCCATGTTGTGTCTTTTTACTGCCCAAAATATCTTATGTTCCAACTCAACTAGAAGGTGGCACGATTTACCAAATATTAATTGGTAATGAGACGTTCCTATGAGTCCCTTATAAGTAGTACAGAACACCCACAACGCATCATTTAAACGTAAGCTCCAGTCTTTCCTATTTGGTTTCACGATATTTTCCAGAATCGACTTTATTTCGCGATTCGAAACTTCCACTAGACCGTTTGTATGTGGGTGATAAGCTGTGGCCATACGTTGTGTCACCCCATGCTTTTTCAGTAGAGTATCAATTACCTTATTGAAAAAATGAGTTCCTCGATCGCTGATTAATGCTCTCAGTGTCCGAAACCTAGAAAAAATAGAGTTTGTTAGAAAATCCACTACAGTTTTAGCATTGGCATGTCGGGTAGCTTTAGCTTCTACCCATTTAGATATGTAATCTACAGCGAGAATAATGTAAGCATTATTAAATGATGAAACAAATAGTCCCATGAAATCGATGCCCCATACATATAAAATTTCGCATACATGTATAGGTGTTAAGGGCATCCCATTTTTCTGGCTTAAATTCCCCACTTTTTGACATCTCTCGCAAGTTTTGCAAAATAAATAAGCGTCACAATATATGTGTGGCCAAAAGAATCCACACTCAAGTACCTTATGTGCGGTGCATTTAGGACCGAAATGCCCTTTACAAGCATAAAAATGACTAAAAGAAAGGATAGATTATACCTTAGTTTCTGCGACACAACGCCAAATTACTTGATCAGAATAGTGTTTCCATAGGATATGACATAAGGTTCCTTTCCAATTCTTTGCTCCACAGCTCCAACACTTTGGTCACTTGCATCACACATGAGCTCGAAGTTGTAGTCCCAATTTGACGGCTGTACTATAGGAGCTGAAACAAGCTTTTGTTTGAAAGTGTCGAATGCGTCTTTGCATGCTTGATCAAATTTGAACTCTTTATCTTTTTGCAAGAGAGTGCAGAGCGGTCGCGAAATATTAGAAAAGTCCTAATAAAGCGCTTGTAAAAACCTGCATTACAAAGAAAAAATGAATTTCCCTCACAACTGTGAAGTATAGAAGTGAGTTGATAACATCACTTTTGGCCTTATCGACCATGATCCCTTCAGCGCAAACAATATGCCCTAAAATCAATCCCTTATCTACCATAAAATGACATTTTTCATAATTAAGAGTTATATTAAATTCTATGCATCTCTCCAAAATTTTAACGAGGTTTGATAGACATTCATTAAAAGAATTACCATAAATTGTAAAATTATCCATAAATACCTCAAATATTTTCTCGACATAGTCAGAAAATATACTTACCATACACCTTTGGAATGTGGTCGACGCATTGCAAAGTCCAAATGACATACGCCTGTAGGTGAACATGCCAAAGGGGCATGTAAACGTTGTTTTCTCTTGGTCCTCTGATGCCACTGGAATTTGGAAAAAAACCCGAATAACCATCAAGACAATAGTAGTGAGTTTTCCCACTAAACCTTCTAACATTTGATCAATAAAAGGAAGTGAAAAGTGGTTTTTTCGAGTTAAAAAGTTCAACTTCTTGTAATGTTTATAGACTTTCCATCCATTTTGGACTCGAGTGGGAACTAAATCTCTTGTTGCATTTTTTATTACAGTCATACTAGTTTTTTTGGGTACCACATGAATTGGGCTGACCCAATTATTATCGAAAATTGGATAGATCATCCCAGTGTCCAATAGCTTTTAAATTTCCTTTTTGACAACGATTAAAGCATTTTTAAGCTTCTCTCTTTGGGCTTGGGTTTTCTTCTATCGGTATTCTATGCATACAAGTTGGGGGACTTTACCCTTTTATGTAGGCAACCGTCCATCTATAGCCCCTTCATAGTTTCTTAATACTCAAATTAAATTCTCCTCTTCCAATCCTGAAAGTTTACTTAAAACTATTACTGGTAAAATGTTTGCACTACCTAAATAAGCATACTTCAAGTATTCCGGCAATGGTTTTAGCTCTAACTCTAGGGCCTGCAAAATACAATGCAACAACTTAGTTTTAAAATGAGAAAGTTCAAAGTACTTACCTTGGCTACTAGGAAATTGAAGAGTCTCCAATAGAACAACGGTTTCCTGAATTGCTTCTCTGAATGTCATTATCTCCTCCAATTTATCCATCGTATTGAGGTCTAAACTCTTGGAAAGTACAGTTTGTAATCCATCCCCTTCATGATACTCAAAATGAAATTTCGTTAGTGGTTCAATAAAATCAACGCTAAAAATATTTGACATTGTGTTGGGCTGGCCTATTGCCTCATAGACATTAAATTTTACCATATTACCTTCAAATTCCATAGTGAGGGTTCCACTATGAACATCAATCTTTGTACGTGTGGTACTTAGGAATGGCCTTCCGAGTATAATATCAGAAGCATTTTTTGAGTGGTCGTCCTTCATATCGATAATGTAAAAGTCTGCAAGAAAAATTAGTTCATTTATCTTTACGAGGACATCTTCCTGCAACCCTTCTGGATATATGCATGACCTGTCTGCCAATTACATAATCAACCCTGTTTCTTTCAAAAGACCCATGTTTAGCAATTTAAAAATAGATAAAGGCATTACATTAATAAATGCTCCTAAATCACACATGGATTTTTTTCATACCAATATTACCTTTTTTGCAGGATATAGAAAACATGCCTTGGTCCTTACACTTAGGTAAAATTTTCCTTTGTAACAATACATAAATGTTTTCCCCCACATTTACCCATTCATTTCCTTAGAGTTTCTTTTTACCGATTTCAAGAATTTTGCATAGCGTGGAACTTGTTTAATTGCATCAAGTAAAAGGAATATTAATTTTTACCTTTCGGAATGTATCAAGGATTTCTTTTTCCTCTCGTTCCTTTTTAACTTGGGTGATTCTTCCAAGGTATGAGGGAGGCACAACAAATGGTTTATGAGATGTCGACTTAGTAGGAGCTGTTGGTTTGCCTTCCTGTTTAACGTCGTGGTCATGACTCGTGCCAGGCACTGGTTAACTCTGTTCCATTTTTTATGGTTACAGCACTCATATTTTAAAGTGGGTTTGGCTTAGTTTGATATGAAAATTTTCCTTGGTTCTCCAAACAGCTAACCGTAAGTGCTAACTTACTTATTTGCTTGTCAATTTCGTGGAAGTGCGCCTCAGACTTTTGTTGGAAATTTTCGGTGCTAATGGCCAACCTCTCTTCTATGACCTCAAAAGATGACTTTGGAGGTTGATAACGTTGAGACAGAGATGGTTTTGGTTGATATGGTTGATTATATCGAGGATTTGATCCATAACTTAGGTTTGGGTGATCCTTCCACCTTGCATTGTATGTGTTTGAATATAGATCATAACGCCTTTGAGGTGGCTCTAAGAAATTCCCAATTCCATCTACTTGTGCAGTTGTGTCTTCAAGTAAAATCGGGTATGAATCGGTAGGATGATCAGGCTTAACATAAATCCAGCACAACTGAGATGAGTTCGTCTGTCCTGCTAGCAAATTTTTAATCACATTAGTAAGTTCATCAGTCTTATTTAATATAGAAGGAGTACTTAGCTTATGAACCCTTCTCGTAGGTTCCATAAATGGTCGATATTGTTGAGAATTTATAGACATAGTCGAAATTAATCCCCTAGCTCTTTAGGGAGTCATGTTCACAAGAGCCCCTCCATTAGCGGCATCAATCATCTTCATTTCCATTAGGAGTAACCCCTCATAGAAATACTATAAGAGTGACTGTTCACACAGCCCATGTTGTGGGCAACTTGCGCACAACTTCTTGTATAGCTCCCAATATTCATAGAATGATTCTGCTTCTTTTTACTGTATTCCAACTATACTCCTCCTTAATTCAGTTACTCAAGCTGCTGGGAAAAACCTGTCAAGAAACAATTGAGACATATCAATCCAAGTATTAATAGATCCCGGAGGTAAATAAAACATCCATTCTCTAGCAGAGCCGGCTAAAGAAAAGGAAAAGCTCGTAGTTTTATTTGATCATTAGTTACTCATTTTGGTTTCATGCTCAGACAAACCATGTGGAACTCTTTCAAATGAGTATGACGGTTCTCATTTTTCAAACCACGAAAAGTAGGCAATAAATGCATCAATCTTGACTTTAACTTGAACGGTGTTTCACCTGCTAGATAAGTTATGCATAGCGGTTGTTGTTCATCTAGTGCAGCTACAAGTTGGCGTATAGTTTGATCTGCCATTTCGTCTGAATCTTTGGATAAGTAGATATCTTCAGTGTAAGATCTTTCTTCAAAATTGGGTTGTGCTTGTTTACTGTGTCGAATACCTTCTCAACAAAGTGTTTGAGCCAACTTTTCTATCTTTGGTTCAAATGCTAGAGTCCCCGATTCTGACCTGGTCATAAAGATGACAAACAAAAATTAGAAATTTTCACTAGTCCCCGGCAACGGCGCCAAAATTTGATGGGCGTCGAAACCACCAAATATAAATTCCTATGATAAAATAACTGTAAATTGAAATATAGAATAGTAGGGTCGAATCCATAGGGACTAGCTATCTAATTTCACTTTTTTTCGTGACTAGAGTTGTTGTCGTGGTCATAGTCGTGCCCACGACCTGTGCGTAGAAATGCTGAAAATAAAAATAGAAATGAGGTATTTAAATAGATTAAGATAATAAAATAAAGAAATAAAAAATAAAATAAAAAAATATTCGAAAATACAAAAATAAATTTAAGAAAATAAAATATTTTTTAAGCTTAACCTTAGCCTCGGTGTACTCCAATCTTGAGTCAATCTTTGAAACAGATTTTCCTTTCCAAGTGATAAGCTAGTTATAGCAATCAAGGATCCCTCAAACCTCCAACTCTTCCTCTCATAGTCGATCCCGATATCACCTGCAAATTGACCCTTGCAGAATTTCCAACCACGCGGTACGTACCCATAATTTAAGACTCGATAGCCTTGCGATTTGAAAAGCCCAACTCGAATTAACAGCCTCAACAGTGTGGACCATTTAAATCCAATCACTATCTCCATTGACAAAATCCAACTAGATTTTTCCAATTGAACATGCCAATCTGTTCACAGGATTTTGAATATAGCACCGTCGACTCAATTTCCCAATTGTACGCCAAACGATTCCAACGCAATGCACACTTTTGAATTGAAATCGAATCAACTTTGAAGGACGAATTTATACTATCCTGTATACCTGAGAGATAGAAAATACCGAATTGCAAAGTATTTAGTGTGGGTTCATATCTCATGATTACTATGTCGAAGTGATAACTGAGCTAAGGCTAAAAATGATTTAGTTAATAATGGAAAAAATCATGCTTGAAAGTAAATGGTTCAAGTGGAATAGTGGAAAGTGGAAAGCGAAAGGGCTTTGGAAGGTAATTAAACCAAAAAGTTGAAAGTAAAAGAAAAAGAAAAGAATGAAACAACACAATGAAAAGTAACGCAGGAAGGGAGGAAAAAGATACACACTTTTAGTGTTAAAATTTCGCTAGATTTTTCCTAAGTATTATCACTAAATAATCCTAAATATTATCACTAAATAATTCAAAATTTAAAAATTAAATTTAAACTAGAGATTAAATTTAAACTAATTACAGAGTTGTAACAATATCAAAAATCCTTCAATCTTTATCTAGCCAATTTTTTGTTAAAAATCTTCAACCCTTCAATCTTTATCCAGTCATCTTTGAATATTCAGTATTTCAATCAAGCCCTCCTCTTTGCTTTTGATTCCAATTTAGCCATTTTTTGTAAGAGTTTAAATTCAGCCCACCAACTTCATTCTTGATAAGAAAAATCCAAATTTAATAACATTTTATTCAATAATTAACCAATAATAAATAAATTACAAATACAAATTTATCTTACTACCAGGAGTTTTAGTAAAAAGAATTCAATCCAAAAGCTTTTTTAATCCCATTTATAAGTTTAGGTTTTAAAGTTTCATTCATATTCATTTTATTTTTTTACAATTGTTTTTGAGTTAGCATTTAAATTTAAAAAATTTAAAGTAACTTAATATTCATCCTTCTGTAGATTAGTACTTTAAATAAATATTCAAAATTAATTTTATGAAAAAATTGTGTTTATTATTATTACTATGAATTTAGTGTATTAAAATTTTATTAGAATTATATTAAGATAATTATAATTGATTTTATTAGGATTTTATTAAGAATTTTTTAGAATTTTTATTATGATAATTATGGTTTAGTATTATTAGTTTAAAATATTAGATAAAAATAATATATATTAAATGCATTAAGAAAAAAAATTAAAAAAGAAAAAGATGTGTGTGTTTGTTTTTATTAGATTTTTTTTTGTGATGAAAACGAAATTGCCCGACACAACCTACATAGGCAAACTCAATTCCCCAAACGGGGATATTTAAAAATGTGCAGACCCTGACTTTCCAAGTAAGCCAACTTGGCTAACCTATCGGCTTCTTGATTCTCTTCTCTAGGTATGTAACAAATATTCCAATGGTGAATCTGATACAATAGCTGAAGATTCCTTTCGATCAGAACTGATCTGGGCCTTCCTATAAGACTTTTCTAGATGACCATAACCACCTCCAAGTTGTCTGTCTGGATCAAAATATTGTCAAAACCTCGATCAATTAAGATGTCTAATCCATCCAATATGCCCCACAATTTAGCCTCGAACACTGAGTAGCTACCCTCAAACACTTCCAATTTCAATTTCTTATAACCATCCTCATGTCTAACAGATCCATATGTATTCAAGTATATCGTACTCCCAAATGAATTAAAGCAAATGATAGGTTTCCGAATATATTTCTCAATTGGCCTCTTTTCAGACAGCAAAAATTGTTTGGCCCAACTGTACAAGACCTTAATAATATCATTGCTGCTCCAAGTTGTACCCTAAAAGATGAAAATATTATGATTCTTAGATATTTTAATTATATGTATAATATAATTGAAATTGCGACAAGGGCTCAACTATATTTTTTAAAAAGATAATTTGTAACACCCTCACCCGTATTTAGTGCCAGAATAGGGTTTCGAAGCATTACCGAATTTAAAACACAATAATAATACATTTCTCATACAATTAGTCAATTCAAATATGATTCATTCACAACCAATCATATTGTCCCTAACATGAGCCTACGAAGCCCAAAACATGCATTCAGGGTGGTTCGGGACTAAACCATAACTTTTACAAACTTTAAGAACACTTAGGAAATTTTGTCAAAAACAAGGGATACATGCCCATGTGGCCTGGCCGTGTGATAGGACATGCTTGTGTCACAGGCCGTGTGGACATTTGAAATGGAAGCACAAGGCCGTGTTCCAACCCATGTCCGACCCCGTATAACTTATTGAGTTAGGTCACACGGCCAATACACTCGCCTGTGTGCCCTAAAAATGGCCACACACGCCCGTGTGCCAGGTCGTGAGCTAGGCCGTGCCAAACCTGTAGGGTATACTGAATTATGCTGCACGGCCAAGTCACAAGCCCGTGTGTAAGGCTGTGTGGAGCATACTGACTTAGTTTCTAATTCAAAACTAGGGGACAAACGGCCGTGTACATGATCGTGTATCACACACGGCTGAGACACGCGCCCATGTCTCTAACCATGTAACATCCCGAAATAGGGCCTAAACAGAACAGTGGTTACGAAACCACAAATTTGAGGTAGAAAAATTTATCTTATTATTATTTTGAGGTTCATGATATGATTGCATGATTGTGTGAAAATTTTGTGATGAAATTCTATGCATAAAATGCTTAAGTTGAGATTAGCGACTAAATCGAATAATTTGCAAAACTTGCATTCTAGAAGTTTTTAGTATGAAATTGCTTTGGAATATTAATTAGGAGGGTTTAAATAAAAATTTGACCAATTTCTAAGTTCATGGACAAAATAGGACATGGATGGAATTTTTGAAAGTTTAATAAGGAAGGACATTTTGGTCATTTGGATATTAAATGAAATAAAAAGGGAAAAATAACACAAAATTCATCATCTTCTTCATTAGCACGAAATTTCAAGGGTTCTCCATAGCTAGGGTTTGTTTCAAGCTTTCAAGCTCCATAGTAAGTGATTCCAAGCCCCGTTTTTAATGTTCTTTATGTTTTCGGTGTCCCGGTAGCTCGATAAAGCTTATGCTAGCAATAATTTAAGTTAGGGTTCATATTTGGAAAATACCCATAGGTGAAAAGTGTTTATTTTGATGTTTTATGATAGAATATGAGGTTTTAAATTATGTTAGACAACTTGTGCTACTCGGTTTTAAGTGAAAACGAGTAAAAGGGCTTAATCGGTAAAAATACCTAATAGTCATAAGTACATGTTAGAGTGTGAATTTGATGTTGTCATAGAAGGGAAAAATGATCAGCATGTCATAAAACATAAGAAAATAGGATGAAGTTTAAATTACGAGCCTTGGGGAAAAGTGCAAATATGTGAAAGTTTAGGGGCAAAAATGTAATTTTTCTAAAGTTTGGGTCAAGGACTGTTTTGATAAATGTGAATATTAAATAAGTTAAATTTGCTATTATAGATCAAGAAGAGCAAAATTTGGGAGTAGATCGGGGAAAAGAAAAAGTAAAGGACTAAATTGTAAAGTTTAGTCACATTTTGTATCGAGGTAAGTTTACAGTAAATAAATGCAATATTCTTTTATTTTACATTATTATTATAAATTTCCAGCATTTATATACTTATTTTTTTGAGAATATTTAAAGTCGAATTAAAGGCGAAGTGACAGAAAAAAAGCATTAGGAAGCCCCGTTTGAACCTTAGGAATGTTAGGATATTGGGGTTGGCAGGACAGGACAGGACAGAAATGAGCCATGTAACTCCATATCAGATATATGGCTTTGGAGACAGGAATGAGCCATGTAAGCCCATATTAGATATATATATGGCATTGGAGACAGGAATAATTCATGTAAGTCTATGTCGAATACATGGCATTGGCAGGATATTGATAGACAGGAACGACCCTAGTATCCTTAGTATTCCGAGTGGTTCAACGGGTCATTGTACACGTTAAATTATAGTGAATTATCAGCAAAAGGGAAGGTAGATTATATTTATGAATAGTGAAAGGTCAGGTAAGAAAGAAGGTAAGTGAGTAAAGAAGAAGGTAGAAAATGAGAAGTAAAGAAAGTTTATGAGGCTAGGTGACATTATGTATAATTATTCATTATGTTGAATGTTGTAATTTATTTGCTTGTAAGCTTACTAAGCCTAGTGCTTACTCTCTTTATTTTCTTTTTTTTTATAGTTTTTATCAAGCCACTCAGGGATCAAAGGAAATACCGGAGACCCGATCACACTATCGAAGAAATCACATTGGTATAGTTAGACGTTTCATTTTGTGTATGGCATGTATAGGAACTTGGTTTCTTTTGATATGATATGATCAATGAATGATGTGTAAATACTTGCTAGTGATTAGCTAATAGAGTGGCTGATGATATACATGTTTAATAGTATGTATGATTAAGTAGTAACTATCACATGAAAACTAAGAAAAATGTGAAAGTATGTAACACCCCGTACCCGAGACCGTTGCCGGAGTCGAACACGAGGTGCTAACAGACTTAATTCATTTATTTTCACAGACCATTTTTAAAAATTTCCAGACAAGCTGGCTAACTGCGTCACTGTCACCTTAAAAATCATATCTTGAGTTCCAAAACTCGAAAACCAGTTTCGTAAATTTTACCTAAAACTAGACTCATATATCCATCTACAAATTTTTTTCTAGAATTTTTTGTCGATCCAATTAGTACAGTTTATTAGTTAAAGTCTCCCCTATTTCAGGGTTTGACTACTCTGACCTTCATGCATTACGACTTAGATATCTCCTTTTACAGGGCTTCAATACTTATGTCGTTTGTTTCTAAAGAAACTAGACTCGAAAAGGAATCTGTACATATAGGGCATGACTTCTAATTATCTCTTTTTAATTTATAGTGAATTTCCAAAGTCGGAACAGGGGATTCAGAAATCGCTCTGGCCCTGTTTCACGAAAACTTAAGCATATCATAAAATACGGCTCATATGATCGTTTCGTTACTTTCATATGAAAATAGATTCATCAAGGTTCGATTACATAATTTATTCACTATTTAATTCCATTCCTACTATTTTTAGTGATTTTTCAAATCCACACCACTGCTGCTGTCAGCATCTGTTTTTAAGGTAAACTTTACCTATTTCATGGTTTTCCATGAATCAACTAGAATTTGTCATACAAAGCACCAAAATGATCATGATTAACCATTCCAATGGCTAATCGTTACCAAACATTTCCATACCTCTCAATGAACAACATACAAAACGATTATAATGCTATGCTCAAAAGTATATATAAGCCATTTTCGCATGGCTATCCAAATTTATACAAAACCAAAGGGTACATGACCAACAACAACAAGGGTAGTCCTATACATGCCATTTTCAGAGTTCAACCAAAAGTGTACCAAAAGGGCTTTGATAGTGTGGACGACTTCGACTTCGACAATCCCGAGTCCGATAGCTAACGAACCAAAATCTATAAAACAGAGATTCAAAGAACGGAGTAAGCATTTAATGCTTAGTAAGTTTTGAGCAATGAAATTAGGCACAATTGAAGTATAGCATTCATATGACTAAACGGATAATTCATATACACATATTCCCAAAATCATTCCTACTTCACATTTCCAACCCTTGTATTCATGCATAAGGGATCAACTTAACCAAAGGCCGGAAGCTTATTAATCGACTGAGCGAATAATATTTAAAAGGAATCAACTATTCCAATGCATATACAAAACATACCTCATCATTGGGATTTTACGAGCGTATTAATTGAAATTATTACAGTAAGATCGCTCATTCCCCAACCAAGTACCTTCGGGATTTAGCCGGACATAGCTACTCGCTCAAATGCCTTCGGGACTTAGCCCGGACATAGTAACTCGCACAAATGCCTTCGGGACTTAGCCCGAATATAGTAACTCGCACAAATGCCTTCGGGACTTAGCCCGGAATTAGTCACTAGCACAAATGCCTTCGGGACTTAGCCCGGTTATCATCCGAATATTCATGCACATAACCATAAATCATGACACATCTATATTTCATTTTCATAATTAGAATTCAAACACAAGTCACTTATCAAGCATTACCATTTTCGGCTCAATAGCCACATACAAGAGCATGATTGTGATTTGCTTATAACATGATCTAATCGAACCATAATCTAAGTTCCATTACTCGAAAACTTACCTCGGATGTTGTCGAACAATTTCGACGGCTATTCGATCACTTTTTCCTTCCCTTTATCGGATTTAGTTCCCCTTTGCTCTTGAGCTTAATTTAACAAATAAATTGATTTAATTATTTGAACATCAAAAAGAGAAACTCAAGGTACTTAGCCCATATATACATTAGACATTAGAGTCACATATATATGAAATCATGAATCAAACTCAATATATTAGCCCACACTCTCTTTTAGCCGATTATCTGAGCCAAGATAAAAGCATCAATATGCTTGCCTCTAACCGAATACATGCAACACCAATCTATCTCATGTGGCCGAATATGCATGTCTATGTTGAGGCCAATTATAAACTTAATACATTCGTCAAATATGGTTACTTGTATTGACTAAATACCATTTTGTTTCAAGTTCAAAACTCGGCTAATACCATATATACACTAGTAATCACATACTAACATTTGCACTTCACCTTAATAGCTAGCTTAGCAAACCTTAATTTAACATATAATTGTTCATAACACAATTAAAGCATCCTCTCCATTCCATCGATTCAAAACACATACATTACTCAATAATGTTCAAAATCATATTCGGCCTTAGTACACCCTTGTTAGCCAATTTTTCTTCATTTAGCAACTAGTGGACATATGTGCTCATTTGCTAGACTCTACTTCACCTAACTACCCTTTCTCATCCGAATAACATGAACAACATTTACTCTTGACATCAAGCATTCTTTAATTCGGCTATTACTAGTATGAGCTTTAACCATTCATATTTTTAGAAAGACCAAGTTCTTTCCTCAATACATTCATCATCAAGATTCAAGTAAAACAATCAAAATTCCTTCCCTTATAACCATAGCCGAAGGCTCTATTCACCCATAAAAAGTGGAAATTTTTGCATGGGCTAAGCAAGAACCATGATAATTTACCTAAAACAAGTAATTATTTCACAATTTCAACACAATATACTAACCTTCCTAAGGATTCAAGTGACCGAAATTCTTCCCCTCCTTTGTTTCTTCTATTCGGCCAAGTTGAACAACAAAGAAAGAACTTTGTTTTTCCTCCTTTTTCTCTAGTCACGGCAATGGGGAGTAAGGGGGAGACAACTTTGGTTTCTCCTCCCACTCACCTCATGTTTTATCATTCTTAATTCACTATTTTATTTTCTAAACCCATAATGCTAATAGAAAATTCATATTACCATCTATGGCCCATCCATGGCCGGCAACTACTCATAATAAATGGATATTTGACATGCAAACCCTTCATTCTTATAGCATGTATTAATTGATCCTTATAGATTAAACTATCACATTTTAAAAGTGTCATACATAAGTCCTATTAGCTGAATTCACATGCAATCGATTATATCGAAGCTTAAAACTTCCACACATTCATATTCACACATTTTAGACAATAAATATCATATTCAAATACTTCGGTGATTCGGTTTAGCGGTCCCGAAACCGCTTTCCGACTAGGGTCACTTTAGGGCTGTCACAAAGTAACTTAAAAACAGATTCAAGTATCAGAAATAACGGGATTTTGAAAAATCACAAGAAATTGTAGAGACATAGGTTGATGGTGAATAATATATGAAATTAAAACTCGTTGTATCTATTTTCATATGGAATAAGCAAAACAGGTAAAGGTTTTGTATTTTATAGGGTATCTGAGTTTTGGTGAAATAGGGCCAGAGCGATTTCTAGATCCCCTGTTCCAACTTTAGAAATTCACCATAAATTTTACAAAAATAATTAGGTGGTTTAATTTATATGGTTAGAATCCTTATTGAATATAGTTTTAATAAAAACAAACGATATATTCATATGATTTTTGTATAGAGAGAAACGTGGTTGGTAGTAAGTAGAGGCCAGTGTAGTCGAATTCTAAAACAAGGGTAACTTTAACTAATAAACTGTACTAATTGGCTGAGTAAAAAAATCTAGAAAACAATTAGTAGATATATATATGAGTATAGTTTCAGGAAAAATTTACGGATCTTAATTTCGAGCTTTGAAACTCGAGAAATGAATTTTTAAGGAACCATGACTCAAAAAAATAGTTTATTCCGAAAATTAAAATAAGTGGTTTAGAGTTGTTTAAAAGGTAAGATAAGTTTAGTAACACCTCAAGCTTGACTCCGGTGACGGTTTCAGGCGTGGAGGTGTTACATTTATTGGTATCAGAGTAGGTTTAGTCTATTCTCGGAATAGTTAGTGCGAATAAAATTCTAGCTATACATGCCATACCTGTATTTTGATAGTGTAACGACTCCTGACGATTTTTAGATATTTTGTTTTATAGTAACGGATCCCGAGCGAGCTGGTGATGATGATGTAGAAAGTAATGCGCTTGCTCCCGTGGAAGGGGCAGCGCTATCTGAGAATAGGCCAGTAACAGTTAATCAGGAAGGAGTGACTCGAGAAGCTCTCTTCCAAGCTTTGAATGATTTGTTTGCCGAGTTCGTTCGTACGAATCCAGTAGTTAGACCTCCACCCCCTCATGATTCTCAGGCTACCCATGTAGCTCAAGCTCCCCTAGTCACAGGTACAGTGATAAGAGAAAAGACAACAGTTGATAGAATCAGGAAACAAGGGGCAGAAGAGTTCCGAGCAACAAAGGATGATAATGCAGAAAGAGCAGAATGTTGGTTAGAAAATACTATCAGAGTCTTTGACGAATTATCTTGTACACCTGAGGAATGTATGAAATGTGTAGTATCACTTCTTAGAGACTCAGCCTACTACTGGTGGAAGACACTTGTATCAGTTGTACCAAAGGAGAGGGTCACTTGGGATTTCTTTCAGGAGGAATTTCGTAAAAAGTACATCAGTCAGAGGTTTATTGACCAGAAAAGAAAGGAATTCCTAGAATTGAAACAAGGTAATATGACAGTGACTGATTATGAGCGCGAATTTGTCAGGCTTAGTAAATATGCTCCAGAATGTGTGTCCACAGAGGCTATTATGTGTAAAAGGTTTGAGGATGGGTTAAATGATAATATCCCACTGTCAGTGGGTGTCCTAGAAATAAAAGAGTTCGTTATTTTAGTTGAGAGAGCCTGTAAGGCAGAGGAGCTGTTAAAAACAAAAGGCAAAGTTGAGACAGAGACACAAGATACAAAGAAGAGACAGATGAGCAGGTCATTCCAGGCTACATCCAAAAGACCAAAGGAGTTTTCTACCAGATCTAGTTTCTCAGCCGGGTATTCTAGTCAGAATAGAGGTAGCAGATTTAAGGATTCGAAGGCTCAGAACACCTCGACTGCGAGTGTAGGTAATGTTGGACAGGGTAGATCAGGGTGTTTACGGTGTGGTAGACTTCATTATGGTCCTTGTCGGGCAGGCGAAAATGTTTGTTATAAATGCGGTGCTCCGGATCATTTTGTACGAGAATGTCCAGAGGTGGCTAATCGAGAGATAACACAAAATACTAGATCCAGAAATGCTCCTACTAGAGGCAGATCACCGAGGCAACCGGGAGTAGGAGCAAGTAACAGAGGTACCTCAAGAGATTCGGCTGTGAGACTAGATGTTAGAGCCCCTGCAAGGACTTACGCTATTCGTGCACGCGAAGAGGCATCCTTCCCCGATGTGATTACAGGTATATTTTCTCTATATGATATTAATGTCATTGCTTTGATTGATTCGGGTTCAACTCATTCATATTGTAATAGCCCAAATTTGACCGGGCTGAAAGCAAAAAAATAAAAATTAAAAATGTCCATTTAAAAAGTCCAAATTACAAGGTCCTACCCAGCAGACCCACTCCTACTACCCAACAACCCAAATAAACCCAATAACCCCATAGCCCGTTCCAGTGACCCAATACACCAATATAGTCATGGCCCAAATTCTTAGCAGGCCCAATTAACCCCAAACACACAATCAAACCCTAAGGTTTCTTCCCTCCTTGCGCCGCAAGGAGTTTCTAGAAGCTTCGGGCACTTCAAACGGCATGACCTTTCATCTCAATCATCGCCACCAAGCACGCTGTGACTTCTCGACTCTGTCATCAATCGACGCACCACCATCAACGCGCAAGATACGCCAAAATCTGGTGTTAGTTCCATCAACGTGCAAACCTCAGTGATTAAGCGAGATTCTCGTAGGTTACCTGCAAACAAAAGGAAACTAAAAAGATTTCAGCAGATCAATCAAAGATATGATACAGCAAACAAGAAATGGAAAGAAATCAAAGATTTCTTTCCAGTTTATGTAATCATAATCGTGGCTATAAAACCCCGAAATCAAACCATTGTAAAGGACCGGATTTTTGAAAATAGAAATATACTTATATATTCGACTCAGAGAGAAATACAAACAGTTTCCAAAAGGAGATTTAATCGTGTACCTTTTTTTATTTTAGCATGCATACATAAATTGTTCTAAGCAAAAATTACTGAGGATTTACAAAGGAAAGAAAGTTACCTGTATTACGCTTGAAAAAGGGAGGGTTTTTAACCCTCCGACCTCCGTACGTGGCGGCGCGTAGGCGTGTGGGGATTGGTGGATGGAGACTCCACAGAACTCTGATGACCAGCCCCTAGTCCTCTTCAGAGGATTTTTTTTCCTAAAACGATATTTCAAATGATTTTTAGGCCTTAGTTTTGGATTAAATAACCCTAACAAAACGACATCGTTTTAGCTTAGTCTAATAAGCTTAAAACGATGACGTTTTGAAGCCCCCAGGATCCGCGTGTTGACCCGGTTACCCGGGGAGGATCCGCGTGCTTTGAAAATTGGGATAATTGCTCATTTGATCCTCCTATTTTTTAATTATTCATAATTTCATTAATACTTATTTGTAATTTAGCCTTAATGTTTCAATTCCATTTCAATTTAACCCTTACAGTGTTTTGAAACCATATTAAGGGAAACGACGTCATTTTGGGAATAGGGTGATTTGCCCAATGAGTCCCTTTCGTTTTACGCGCGTTTTAAATTGGGCCTTAAATCATTTTTATTTCTTTTAAATTCATCTCGCAATTTTTATGCACTTTAAATTTAGCCCTATATATTCATTTATTATTATTATTATTATATATATTCTTATATGTAGATATTATTTTTTTCAAAACCTTCCTTTTATATTATATACTATAAGATTATTTTTATCATACATTATTATTATTTATTGTATATTATTTTTCACAAATTATTATTATTAACATTATTTTTATATATTATTAATATATTTTACTTGTATTATATATTTATTAATTATATATATATTGCCCTTACATATATACTTTCGTTATTTTATATCATATCTATTATAATTCTTATTTCCTATATATTTAAATTATGTTTTATTCTATAACGTTTATTATTTTTATTCTATATTACTTATTATTTTTTTTATATTTTTTATATATATGTTATGTATATATTATTTATTATATTATTTGCTATTCCTTATATTACTTAAAATTTCAAAATTTGTAAATTGAATTATATTTCTAACTCATCTTATACACACATTAAATTATTAATTATTTACTTATTATGTATTATTTTATTTTAAAATGATATTTTATGTGTTATAAATTCTTTTACATACTCTTTTCTATGTATTTTAAAAAAAAATCAATATATTTTATCATTCTTTTATAAATATTTTGTTATTATATTGTATAGCAAATACTATTTTATGATTATTATTAAATTATGTTATTATTTGTGTTATATGTATATTTTGTTAATAATAACTCATTTCATTTTATATATCATGTATTATATGTTATCTTATATTTATTATTTGATATTACATTTCATGAACATGTATATTGATATTGCATTATTTTTTGTATATCATGCATTATTTAATTATTACTTTATATGTTTGTATATTTTGTTTATTCATTTTCAATACATGTTATATATATCTTTGTATGCATTTGCCATGTATATATGATCTTTATGCATCTAGCACGATCTTTATATTATTGTCTCTATTCTATTTAAATGCATGTATCATTTACCTACTACAATAATGTGTTATTATATATGATTTATAATATAATACCATTCATAACACATCATTTTTTAAAAAATAAGGCCCAAAAGTTTTCAAAAAAACATAAAGGCAATGCTTAGTATTTGAAAGCTTCGAGAAAAGTAGTGCCCTAACTTATTGGGTTGCAACTTTTCTCGTTGAGTTCGAATAGTCAAGTACCCTTCTAAGTTTTTAAGATTTTCAAAATACGAGCAACTGTTTTGGAACTTCAAAGCGTTGTGTCCTAACTTATTGGATGTTGCGATTTGTCGTTTTGAGATAGGGATTTCCAAAAGGTTAACTTAGTGTCAATGTTTTGATACGAGTGAACCCAAATTTTCAAAATCAAAGTATTTTAAAGAGGATTACATCTTAAAATTTTTTTTAAAATTTCCGACATTAAAGACATTTGATAATCAATTAGGTACCAATTTTTGGGCATTACGAGGGTGCTAATCCTTCCTCGTACGTAACCGACTCCCGAACCCGTTCTTTCATTTCGTGGACCAAAACTAATGATTTTAAACAAAATGCTTTAAAGGTGATACAATCACACCTAAAAAGATTAGTGGCGACTCCCGTTTTCATTTTTTTAAAATCGATTCTCATTTTTTAAAACTCGATTTAAAAATGGTTTCGACAGCTTGGCGACTCCGCTGGGGACTCATAAGAGAGTCAAGCCGTATAATGGATTACCTCTTGTCTTAAATGTTAGAAATTTAAAAAAAAATTTAAAATTTTATCCTCTTTGCATGTGTTTGTGTTGCTATATTATGATACACATTGCATTTGCATGACCGTTGTGGTCATACCCTTAAGTGGGAGTGAGAAACTACGCCTTCGTGAGGTTTTTGCCTCCGTGCAGGATAGTGGGTCACTTTCGGAATACATCCGTACTTATGGTTTCGTGAGATTTTCATCTCCGTGTAGCCATAGGGAAGTGTATTCCCCTGAACCGAACTCGATTCAAATGAGCCTATAATGGGTGAGAATCGAGGAATCTGTTGGTTCGGGTACCTTAAACTTTAGAACCAACCTCATATCGAAAGACCATATGAGCCCAACTTAGTTAGGATAAAACTTTAGATATTACCCTTATAAGTTATCGTTGAAATTTATTGATATCAAGTGATACTGACTATTTCTTTTCTTTTGTTTGCATGTCATTTTGCATTTACAAAGGTATGGATTCATGATTAGTTTCTAAGTTAGGAAGTTTTATTATGGAGAACGGACTTCTTGATAGAGTGGAAGGAAACGCCAACGTCCATAGATGGTCTGAGCAAACTCAACTAGAAAAGGGAGATAGTATAGCTGAGGGATACGTGTCGGAGTTGTCAGATTACACTCATATTAGTGTCACGCAGAATAATCTCCAGGAGCTTAAGGAAATTTGGGATCAGTGGGGCAAAGAGACCAAGCAGTTATTCTACAGCAATTACGGAGACTTACCTTACTTACTTGATGTTCAGGTAGACAAGCACTTATTCAGAGCCCTTGCTCAATTTTGGAACCCGGCGTACTGTTGCTTCACTTTTGGGGAAGTAGATATGGTACCTACTGTGGACGAGTACACTGCCTTGCTTCGTTGTCCCAGGTTTCAGAACGATAGGATTTATTCTCGAGCTGCTTGTGTCCCTACCTTTTGGAAGAAATTGATGATTATTACGGGGATGATTGAGCAGTGGGCCATGGCCCGAATTAAAGAAAAAGGTGAGTGCAAGTGTATTTCGTGGGATGCTTTAAAAGATTTGATTCTGACACACCCTGATGAGGCGAAGAAAGTAGATGTTTTTGCCTTAAGTTTGTATGGATTGATGGTTTTCCCTAGGGCTTTGGGATATGTGGATGAGGCAGCCACAGATCTTTTTCATCGACTCAGTAAAAAGGTCACTTCTGTCCCTGCAATTTTGGCGGAAACATTTAGGTCTTTAGGTGCATGTAGGAGGGCTGGTGCTGGCAGGTTTATAGGGTGTGCTCAATTACTTTTCGCTTGGTTCTACAGTCATGTTCGGTTGATAGATAGGGTGGTTTGTCGAGTCTTCTTCGAGGATTATTCACTGTTGAAAGACATAGTAGCTTCAACTAGGAGAGTTGATGTTCCAGAAGAGAATTGGATTGTGCTACTTCAGAACCTTCAGTCGAAAGATGTCGAGTGGAGGGCTTCGTGGATGATTCCTGGTGAGGTTCTTTACCGATGCGGCAGTTTTGATTGTGTCCCCCTGTTGGGAATTTGGGGTGCCATTGGTTATGCCCCTTTGCTCGTGCTGAGCCAGCATGGATTGAGACAGTTCGTACCAGCGACTCATAGGTTGGCTCAAAGTGAGTTCGTATATAGAGGAGCCGATTACAAGAGGAAGGTTAGTGAAGTTTCTAGTGCTTGGAAAAAGACTTGTCGGTTGAAAGGAGTAGCTATTAGCCCTGCAACCACGCCGGAATACGTTGAATGGAGAGGTAGAAGGGTTAATGATAATATCCCTAAGCCAAGTGTGGAAGGAGCTCGACCAATGGAGGAATATTTGCGAGTAAAGCCCTCAGAGTTAGAAATTATGAAGCAGGAGCTCGAGAGAAAAAACTTGGAGTTCGAGAAGAGGACAGCAAAGCTCGAAGAAGAAAAGATGTACTTGAGTTTGGACGTCGAGGTTCAAAAGATGGAGGTCGAGAAAGAGAGGAAAGAAAAGAGGAAGATTGAGGAAGATCGAGATGATCTAAAGGAGCATTACAAAAGGGAACAGGTATCATTGAGGAGGGCGAAAGTAGGAGGATCTTCAGAGCAGTTGCAGAAAGAGGTCCAAGAGGAAAAGGTTAGAGTGGAGTATTGGGAGAAGAAATTCCAAGAGATGCAAGTGCAGAATTTGGCATTAGAGGAAGAGAATAAAGGATTGAAGACTAAGGTAATTGAGCTTGGAAGATCCCTGCGTCGACACCAAAACCATGACTCTACGGTCGAGTTAAAGGAGCTAAAAAGCAAGGTTGAGGATTTGAAAATGGCATTACATGATGGTGAACTCCGAGTTGAGCAGCTCGAGGCGCAGGAAGACTATTTGAAGGGAGAGCTTCATCAGGCTAGGAGACAGGTCAGAGAAAGGGATCATGTCATTGGCGAGGCCATAGCCTAGATTTGAGAGGTCGCTGAACATGTGCAGGACTTAGCAATTCGAGCTGATGTATTGAGTTTGATGTATTCATCATTGTCGGATGTAGGACGAGAGTTAGCCCTTTTATTAGATAGAGTTAAAGCTTTGGGTCTTAGGGCGAAAGCGTATTTGTAATCCTCTTATATGTAAAGATATTCTTTTTCTAAATAAAATTTTCTAAATGAAATTAAACCAGAATCGATATTCTTTTTGTATTCATGCATTTACATCTCATAGCATTTCATCACATCCTTTGCATTCAAAGTTATAGAAAGACCGTGATTAGTTAAAGTTTATTTCAAAAGGTAGAAAAGAAAATCTGGAAATTACACATCCTTATGGCACTCGTACTAAAACTAAGAGTATGGATCAAAGGTTCAAGCAATTACAAAAATATATGCAAGATCAAATGCAAGAGCAGTTGGCCAAAATGCAGAACGAAATGAGAGAGCAGATGCTAGAGGCCAGAGAAACATGATGGCGGAAATGGCTCAATTGCTGAAAGCCACTGATAAAGGAAAAGCTCCCATAGCAATCACTGAAGAGGAAAATAAAGGTCCTCATCCGGGTTTTACTCCACCTCATGTGCCCCTGCAAACCGAGGCACCTCCTAGAAGGCCATCTGTCACTGTGAGGCCTCAACATGGGCCAGTGGATGCTGGAATCCCCATAAATTTCCCATATGGGTTGGGAAATAATTTGGTGATAGCTCGATCAACCTTATCACTCCTGATCTAGATTTAATAGAGAAGGAAAGAGTGGCCACGGAATCCGTGAAACAATTGGAAGATCATTGCAGGTGGTTGAGGAGAAGTTTAGGGTTTTGGAAGGCGCTGGCAATCATCATGGGATTGATGCCAAAGACTTAAGTTTGGTTCCAGATTTGGTGCTTCCTCATAAATTTAAGATGCCAGAGTTTGAAAAGTACAACGGGACTACTTGCCCAGAGGCACGCATAACAATGTTTTGTAGGAGAATGACTGGTTATGTGAACAATGATCAACTATTGATCCATTGTTTTCAGGACAGCCTAGTGGGAGCAGCGGCTAGGTGGTACAATCAGTTGAGCCGTGCAAGAATCGGTTCATGGAGAGATCTTGCACAGGCTTTCATGCAACAGTATAACCATGTGACTGATATGACGCCAGATAGGATCACACTTCAAAACATGGAGAAAAAGCCTAATGAAAGTTTTAGGCAATATGCACAACGGTGGAGAGAGGTGGCAATGCAAGTACAACCACCATTGTTGGAAAAGGAAACCACCATGTTATTTATTAATACTTTGAAGGCGCCATTCATCACACATATGATTGGAAGTACCATGAAAAGTTTCGCGGATATAGTTATGGTAGGTGAGATGATTGAGAATGCCGTGAGGGGCGGGAAAATCGAGGGGGAAGTGGCTAAAAGATCAGCCTCAAGGAGAAAAGAAAATGAGGTGAATAACATGAATAGTTTTAACTCCAGGGCAATCACAGTTGGACAACCTAAAGTAGCTACCAGTGAGCAACAAAGTACTCAAGGACAGGAATCGGGTACAAGACAGAATTCGGAGAAGATGCAATTCACTCCTATCCCTGTGACATATCGCGAGCTTTACCAAAGCTTATACGATGCACATGCCATTGCTCCATTTCACTTGAAACCACTGCAGCCACCGTACCCTAAATGGTACGATGCAAATGCTAAATGTGAATATCACGCAGCAATATCGAGACACTCAATTGAAAACTGCACTAGGTTCAAGAAGGTCGTGGAGAGGCTTATCAAATTAGGGGTTGTGAAATTTGATAGTACCCCTAATACTGAAAACCCGTTACCGGATCATTGCAATCAAGGAGTGAATGCCATTGAGGAAACAAAGAAAGGAAAAGTCAAGGAAGATATTGCTGAGGTGAAGATACCTATGAAAGCAATATGGGAAGAAATGGTGAAGAGAGGTATGCTGACCTCTAGAAAAGGAGGAGAAGGAATAGAGAACCATTGTGAATTCCATGGAGAGGTGGGTTATATGATCCAAAATTGTGAAGAGTTCAGGGCCATGGTACAAGGCCTTATGGTTAACAAAGAGCTACAGGTTTCTGAAGGTAGTTCTTGTGAAGGACAAATATGTGTGCTGAAGAATGAACAACAAAAAACTAGCCAACCAAGAATCATTATTTCCTTGCCAGGGAATAACGAGGCGGGGTCGCAAACTGGACCCAAAATAGTCATCCATAAACCCAATCCTTTCCCTTACAAGGATGACAGGAGGGTGCCATGGAGCTATGACTGCAAAATAACAATACCTGAGGTGGAGAGTATAGCTAATGTGGCCAGGGGCAAGCAAAATGAAAGTTTCCATACACGAAGTGGGAAACGTTATGACGAGGGGAATACCAAAGTGGAGCCCGTAAAGACGAAAGATGTCGAGGCTGAAAGGGAGAAGGAGACTGAAGTACCCATTAATGAGCCAGTAAAGGAGGAAGAAGTTAAGGAATTTCTGAAATTCCTGAAACATAGCGAGTATAGTGTGGTCGAGCAGTTGCGCAAGCAGCCGGCACGTATATTAGTGTTAGCCCTACTCTTGAGTTCTGAGGTGCATCGAGATGCGTTGTTAAAAGTGCTTAACAAAACATATGTCACCCATGACATATCTGTTAACAAGCTGGACCGGTTAGTAAACAACATCAGTGCTGACAATTTCATCTATGTTAATGATGATGAAATTCCACCTGGGGGCATAGGGTCAACCAAAGCCCTACACATCACTACTCGGTGCAAAGGATACACACTTCCAAGTGTACTCGTGGATAATGGGTCTGCTTTGAATGTCCTGCCGCTGTCCACCTTGAATAGATTGCCCATTGACAGTTCGCATATGAAAACATGTCATAACGTGGTAAGAGCCTTTGATGGAACTGAAAGGAAAGTAATGGGACGAATTGACATCCCTCTGGAGATTGGGCTGAATACGTATGAAGTTGATTTTCTGGTGATGGATATCAAACCCTCCTATAATTATTTGTTGGGGAGACCATGGATACACTCAGCAGGAGTGGTGCCCTCATCACTACACCAAAAATTGAAGTTAGTAACAGATGGTCGCTTAATAACCATCAATGCGGAGGAGGACATTATAGCGGCAGTTACCAGCAAGGCCCCTTATGTTGAGACAAATGAAGAGGCTATTGAATGTTCTTTCCGCTCTTTAGATGTCATTAATGCCACCTTCATTTTGGAAGGAAGCAAAGTGCCGGTACCTAAAATGTCTGGAGCCACGAGGATGGCCTTGCAAATGATGATGGGGAAAGGAGCATTGCCGGGAAAAGGGCTAGGAAGACAGTTGCAAGGAGGGGTTCAAATCCCAAAACTGAGTGAGAAGAAGGATCACTTTGGTTTGGGTTTCAAGCCAGACCATAAGCACAAGAGGCAAGAAATGGAGAAGCGCCAAGCGAGAAGAAAGGCGCGTTTGAATGGAAGAGAGGTGGAGTAGGAACCGATGACATTCCCACCTATATCCAAATCCTTTAAGTCAGGAGGATTCCTGATAGAGGAAAGTCATCAGGTTAATGTTGTACACAATGAGGGATTGGAACAAGAAAACCTCGAGGGCATTCGCCCTTACAAATCGGGGAGCTCTCTGAACAATTGAACCGCGGAAGACCTTCCTGTAGTCTTTAGGAATTTTTCAGAGTAATTCTCGAAACATGTTTGTTACCCTAGGGCCTAGGAGTAATAAGATTATGTTTGTGAAAAGAGGCCCCTGTTCATCTATAATTATTTAAATAAAACATAACTTTTTATCAATTTAAACGAGTATTGTTTCATTTTCATCGACCAATATTCCTTCAAATTCTAGAAATTCTTATTCTTTTATTCATAGCACATAAACAATCATTCTTTGATTCATTCATTCTTTGTATATTCTTTCATACCCTCACAGGTCCCTGGATATCAATGATATGAACGCTGATACTACGGCTCCTAATTTTTCTGTCGAGCAAGACATGTGTTTAGGGGAACCTCAGGATTTTGAAGATGTTCAAGATTGTGACGTATCTCTCGATCTGTTAAGAATGGTTAAGCAATCAGAGAAACAAATCATACCATATGAGAAAGAGGCAATAGAGAATATAGCCCTAGAGGAAGGGAAGGAGTTGAAAATCGGAACCCTAATTAGCGAGGACACAAGGTATGGTCTGGTTGAATTACTTCAAGAGTTCAAGGATATCTTCGCCTGGTCATAACAGGATATGCCTGGGTTGAGTACTGACATTGTGGTACATCGTCTTCCGATAAGACAAGATTGTAAGCCAGTCCAACAGAAGTTGCGAAGAATGAGGCCAGATATCGTTTTGAAAATAAAGGATGAAGTCAAGAAGCAGTTTGACGCAGGATTCTTGCAAGAAGTGAAGTACTCCGAATGGGTAGCTAACATTGTGCCTGTTCCTAAGAAGGATAGGAAGGTACGAATGTGTGTTTATTACAGAGACTTGAACAAAGCAAGCCCAAAGGATAATTTTCCTTTACCCTACATTGACACTTTAGTAGATAACACAGCGGGATATTCGTTGTTCTCCTTTATGGATGGTTTCTCAGGATACAACCAGATAAAGATGCATCCAGAGGACATGGATAAAACCACCTTTATAACCTTGTGGGGCACCTTTTGCTACAAAGTAATGCCATTTGGATTAAAAAATGCAGGGAAAACGTACCAAAGGGCCATGGTGAACTTGTTCTACGACATGATGCATAAGGATATTGAGGTATACGTTGATGATATGATTGCCAAGTCGCGTACAGAAAAAAAAGCATATCGAGGTCTTGAGAAGATTGTTTGTAAGGTTGAGAAAATTTCAGTTGAAGCTCAATCCAGCAAAGTGTACCTTTGGAGCCCGATCAGGAAAGTTGTTAGGCTTCGTAGTCAGTGGAAAAGGAATTGAAGTCGACTCAGACAAGGTCAGAGCCATACGAGAATTACCTCCACCACGTACTCAGAAAGAAGTTCGAGGATTCCTAGGAAGGTTGAATTACATTGCTCGGTTCATTTCACAACTAACCGAGAAATGTGATCCTATCTTTCGCCTCCTCAGAAAGCACAATCAAGGAACTTGGGATGAGAGATACCAGAATGCTTTTGAAAAGGTCAAGCAGTATTTGTTGAATGCTCCGGTATTATCTCCACCAAGCCCAGATAAACCATTAATACTATACTTGTCAGTGTTCAGTAATTCTATGGGATGTGTGCTTGGCCAGCATGACGAGTCAGGGAAAAAGGAGAAGGCAATTTATTACCTCAGTAAGAAATTCACTGACTGTGAGATGAGATATTCACCAATTGAAAAGTTGTGTTGTGCGCTGATTTGGACAACTCGAAGATTAAGACAGTATATGCTATACCATACCACTTGGCTTATCTCAAAACTTGATCCATTGAAATACATGATGGAGTCAACGGCTCTAAATGGGCGAATGGCGAGATGGCAAATTTTGCTTTCAGAGTTTGATATAGTCTACATAAGTCAGAAAGCTATAAAAGGAAGTGCGGTAGCAGACTTCTTGGCCAGTAGGGCTCTAGAGGATTATGAGCCATTGAACTTCGATTTTTTGAATGAGGAGTCGATGTGTATAGCAATAACTGAAAATTCTTCTTGGAAGCTCAATTTTGATGGGGCTTCTAATGCAGTCGGAAATGGAATTGGGGCAGTCTTGGTGTCTCCGAATGGCGATCATTACCCTTTTACGTGCAAGTTGGACTTTAATTGCACGAATAATATGGTTGAGTATGAAGCATGTATCATGGGACTTCAAGCAGCTATAGAGCGAGGAATAAAAACCCTAGAAGTATATGGAGATTCGGCGTTGGTTGTTTATCAGCTCAGAGGTGAATGGGAGACAAGGGACCCTAAATTGATTAGTTATCGAAAGGTAGTTTTGGGGTTACTTGAGGAATTTGATAGCATCACTTTCAATTATCTCCCACGAGAAGAAAATCAGATGGCAGATGCTTTAGCAACCTTGGCCTCAATGATCAAGGCTAATAAAGAAGAAGAAATGAAACCAATTCAAATAAGTGTTTATGAGGCTCCAGTTCATTGTTGTAACATTGAGAAGGAAGGAAATGGCAATAACCCCTGTTATCAAGATATATTGCGATATGTGAGAGATCGTCAATACCCTGAGCAGGCCAGTGAAAATGATAAACGAACTTTGAGGAGGTTAGCTTGCGACTATGTTTTAGATGGAGATATCCTGTACAAAAGACGAAAAGACCAAGTACTTTTGAGATGTGTTGATGCTGTGGAAGCTAAGCTAATTTTAGAAGAAGTTCATGAATGTGTATGTGGGACGCATGCAAATGGGTTCACGATGGCAAGGCAAATCATGAGGTTCGACTATTATTGGGCCACTATGGAAGGGGACTGTATCAACTACACCAAGAAATGCCATAAGTGCCAGATTTATGGGGATAAAGTTCATGTACCACATTCACCTTTACATGTTATGACTTCTCCATGGCCCTTTTCCATGTGGGGCATGGACGTCATTGGACCAATATCACTGAAAGCTTCGAATGGACATCGGTTCATCTTCGTGGTAATTGACTACTTTACAAAATGGGTAGAGGCAGCTTCTTATGCGAATGTTACTAAGGCAGCTGTGAGTCGATGCTTAAAGAAGGAGATCATTTGTCGGTATGGAATGCCTGAGAAGGTCATATCTGACAATGCATTGAACTTAAATAACAAAACGATAGCGGAGATTTGTGACCAGTTCAAGATCAAGCATCACAATTCTTCTCCCTATCGTCCAAAAATGAATGGGGCAGTGAAAGCTGCCAACAAGAATATTAAGAAAATAGTGGGAAAGATGAATGAGACCTATAGAGATTGGCATGAGAAGTTGCCATTTGCACTCTTGGCCTATCGAACATTTGTCAGAACCTCTACTGGGGCAACCCCATTCTCGCTAGTTTATGGGATGGAAGCAGTGTTACCTACTGAAGTAGAAATACCTTCTCTTCGAATTTTGACGGAGGTAAAGTTAGACGAAGCTGAGTGGGTTCAATCACGGTATGACCAGTTGAACTTGATTGAGGAAAAGAGGTTAAAAGCCATTCGACATGGTCAAATGTATCAAAAGCGAACGATGCGAGCTTATGACAAGAAAGTTCGACCAAGAGAACTCCATGATGGAGACCTTGTACTGAAAAAGATCATTCCTATTCAAAAGGATTTTAGAGGAAAATGGATGCCAAATTAGGAAGGGCCGTATGTTGTAAAGAAAGTTTTCTCCGGTGGTGCATTGATCTTAGCGGAAATGGATGGGAAAAGTTTACCCAATCCAGTGAACTCGGACTCAGCTAAAAAATACTTTGTCTAAAGAAGAAGAGAATCTAAGGTGAAAACTCGCAAAGGGCACCTTGAGATTAAAAAAAACGGAGAGGCCAAGGTGAAAACCCGCAAAGGGCACCTTGTGACCAAAGGGGTTTTGAGTTAAAAACCCGAAAGGGCAGCTCAAATTTTGAAGAGTACACAATGATCTTGCTACAAAGAGCGAAGAATGCCGTAAACTGGGGCATCAACAGAGTACTTGGGATCTTTTAAACAAATGTTGAACTCAAGAAAGACTTCATGAAACTGGTGTCTAGGTGCTCAAGCGGTGATATCTAGAGGATCTAACTTCTATCTTGTTGGCTATCTTTAGATTCTATTTCTTCTAAAAGATAGGCTAGCAGATTGATTCCCTTTTGTATCTTTTTGACAATTCATTCAAATCCAATTATTCTTAAAAGTTTATTCATCTTCTATTATTCTTTAAGTATGTTGCATTGAAATAATAATAGATGAATTAAATACGTTCACAAACGAGGTTTTGCGCATTACTCTGGAATTTCTAGATAATACAAGAAACTAAGACAGGACTATTGTTCGAGAAATTCGCGTAAGTAAAGGATGAAAGAACTTGTGGAATTCCTTTCTTCCAGTCTAAAAGGAAAATGGACAAAACCAATAATTCAGTTCTTACAGACATCCTCAGTGGATCGTAGCATTGGAGGACGGCTTACAGGCTGAGCATGAATGAAACTTTGAGAAAAGAAAAGATGAATGAAGGAATGAATGATGACATCTAGGATAGAGGTCATATTCACAACATTTTGCATCATAACATGATTAATTAGGAACATTCTACTCACTTCAAGCATAGCATCCTAAATTATCAGGCATAATCATTTTACAGGAGACAGTGTGCTTTAAAACCCAAAACAGTAGGGTAATGCTTTAAAACCCAAAACAGTAGGGTAACAGGCTGCAGCGTAGCGGATCTGACCATTATCAGGGCAGATCCAAGGTGACAAATCTTATCTTTCTGTATTCGGCGGGGAGCAGATCGAATATATAGCTGATTTGGCTTTCACGTGTTTACGATGAAGCAAATCTAAGATGATTTGTCGTCTCTGTATGGTCAGAGAACATATCGAAGTCTGGCATTTCCACTTTGATGGAAGGCAGACACATAGAAAATCTCACCTTCAGATGTTTATGCTGAAGCAGATCCAAGATGACAGATCTTATCTCTCTGTATTCGGCGGGGAGCAGATCGAAGATATAGCTGATTTGGCTTTCACGTGTTTACGATGAAGCAAATCTAATATGATTTGTCATCTCTTTATGGTCAGAGAACAAATCGAAGTCTGGCATTTCCACTTTGATGGAAGGCAGACACATAGAAAATCTCACCTTCAGATGTTTACGCTGAAGCAGATCCAAGATGACAGATCTTATCTCTCTGTATTCGGCGGGGAGCAGATCGAAGATATAGCTGATTTGGCTTTCACGTGTTTACGATGAAGCAAATCTAAGATGATTTGTCGTCTCTGTATGGTCAGAGAACAAATCGAAGTCTGGCATTTCCACTTTGATGGAAGGCAGACACATAGCAGATCTTACCTTCAGATGTTTACGCTGAAGCAGATCCAAGATGACAGATCTTATCTCTCTGTATTCGGCAGGAAGCAGATCGAAGATATGGCTAATTTGGCTTTCACGTGTTTACGATGAAGCAAATCTAAGATGATTTGTCGCCTTTGTATTGTCAGAGAACAAATCTATGTCTGGCATTTCCACTTTGATGGAAGGCAGACCCATAGCAGATCTCACCTTCAGATGTTTACACTGAAGCAGATCCAATATGACAGATCTTATCTTTCTGTATTCGACGGGGAGCAGATTGAAGATATAGCTGATTTGGCCTTCACGTGTTTACGATGAAGCAAATCTAAAATGATTTTTCTTTTCTGTATTGTCAGAGAACAAATTGAAGTCTAGCATCTCCACATTCAATGGGGAACAGATACATGGCATATCTGATCTTCAGACGATTAGACTGAAGCAAGATCCAAGATGATTTGGCATCCCTGTGCTTACAAGGAACAAATTGATGACCTAGCTGATTTGGATTTCACGTGCTTACGATGAAACAAATCTAAGATAATTTGGCACCTCTGTATTGTCAGAGAATAAATCGAAGAAGCAGTTTTGACGTCCCTGTATTCGGCGGAGAGCATATCGAAGATATCGACATGACAGTCAAGAAGATTGAAGACTATGACCGGTCAAATTTGGTCTTTCTATGAGTCTTTGCTCGATTCCTGTTATACAGCAATGAGCAAAGAGGGGCAGCTGTAATAGCCCAAATTTGACCGGGCTGAAAGCAAAAAAATAAAAATTAAAAATGTCCATTTAAAAAGTCCAAATTACAAGGTCCTACCTAGCAGACCCACTGCTACTACCCAGCAACCCAAATAAACCCAATAACCCCATAGCCCGTTACAGTGGCCCAATACACCAATACAGTCATGGCCCAAATTCTTAGAAGGCCCAATGAACCCCAAACACACAATCAAACCCTAGGGTTTCTTCCCTCCTCGCGCCGCAAGGAGTTTCTAGAAGCTTCGGACACTTCAAACGGCATGACCTTTCATCTCAATCATCGCCACCAAGCACGCCGTGACTTCTCGACTCTGTCATCAATCGACGCACCACCATCAACGCGCAAGATACGCCAGAATCTGGTGTTAGTTCCATCAACGTGCAAACCTCAGTGATTAAGCGAGATTCTCGTAGGTTACCTGCAAACAAAAGGAAACTAAAAAGATTTCAGCAGATCAATCAAAGATATGATACAGTAGACAAGAAATGGAAAGAAATCAAAGATTTCTTTCCAGTTTATGTAATCATAATCGTGGCTATAAAAGCCCGAAATCAAACCATTATAAAGGACCAGATTTTTGAAAATAGAAATATACTTATATATTTGACTCAGAGAGAAATACAAATAGTTTCCAAAAGGTGATTTAATCGTGTACCTTTTTTATTTTAGCATGCATACATAAATTGTTCTAACCCAAAATTACGGAGGTTTTACAAAGGAAAGAAAGTTACCTGTATTACGCTTGAAAAAGAGAGGGTTTTTAACCCTCCGACCGCCGTACGTGGCGGTGCGTAGGCGTGTGGGGACTGGTGGATGGAGACTCCACAGAACTCTGATGACCGGCCCCTAGTCCTCTTCAGAGGATTTTTGTTTTTTTTCCTAAAACGATATTTCAAATGATTTTTGGGCCTTAGTTTTGGATTAAATAACTCTAACAAAACGACATCATTTTAGCTTAGTCTAATAAGCTTAAAACGATGACGTTTTGAAGCCCCCAGGATCCGCGTGTTGACCCGGTTACCTGGGGAGGATCCGCGTGCTTTGAAAATTGGGATAATTGCTCATTTGATCCTCCTATTTTTTAATTATTCATAATTTCATTAATACTTATTTGTAATTTAGCCTTAATGTTTCAATTCCATTTCAATTTAACCCTTACAGTGTTTTGAAACCATATTAAGGGAAACGACGTCGTTTTGGGAATAGGGTGATTTGCCCAATGAGTCCCTTTCATTTTACGCGCGTTTTAAATTGGGCCTTAAATCATTTTTATTTCTTTTAAATTCGTCTCGCAATTTTTATGCACTTTGAATTTAGCCCTATATATTCATTTATTATTATTATTATTATTATTATTATTATTATTATATATATTCTTATATGTAGATATTGTTTTTTTCAAAACCTTACTTTTATATTATATACTATAAGATTATTTTTATCATACATTATTATTATTTATCGTATATTATTTTTCACAAATTATTATTAACATTATTTTTATATATTATTAATATATTTTACTTGTATTATATATTTATTAATTATATATATTGCCCTTACATATATACTTTCGTTATTTTATATCATATCTATTATAATTCTTATTTCCTATATATTCAAATTATGTTTTATTCTATAACGTTTATTATTTTTATTCTATATTACTTATTTTTTATATTTTTTTTATATATATGTTATGTATATATTATTTATTATATTATTTGCTATTCCTTATATTACTTAAAATTTCAAAATTTGTAAATTGAATTATATTTCTAACTCATATTATACACACATTAAAGTATTAATTATTTACTTATTATGTATTATTTTATTTTAAAATGATATCTTATGTGTTATAAATTCTTTTACATACTCTTTTCTATGTATTTTAAAAAAATCAATATATTTTATCATTCTTTTATAAATATTTTGTTATTATATTGTATAGCAAATACTATTTTAAGATTATTATTAAATTTTGTTATTATATTGTATATGCATTGTATGTGTTTGAATATGGATCATAACGCCTTTGAGGTGGCTCTAGGAAATTCTCAATTCCATCTACTTGTGCAGTTGTGTCTTAAAGTAAAATCAGGTATGAATCGGTAGGATGATCAGGCTTAACATAAATCCAGCACAACTGAGCTGAGTTCGTCTGTCCTGCTAGCATATTTTTAACCACATTAGTAAGTTCATCAGTCTTATTTACTATAGAAGGAGTACTTAGCTTTTGAACCCTTCTCGTAGGTTCCATAAGTGGTCGATATTGTTGAGAATTTATAGACATAGTCAAAATTAATCCCCTAGCTCTTTAGGGAGTCATGTTCACAAGAGCCCCTCCATTAGCGGCATCAATCATCTTCATTTCCATTAGGAGTAACCCCTCATAGAAATACTATAAGAGTGACTGTTCACACAGGCCATGTTGTGGGCAACTTGCGCACAACTTCTTGTATAGCTCCCAATATTCATAGAATGATTCTGCTTCTTTTTACTGTATTCCAACTATACTCCTCCTTAATTCAGCTACTCAAGCTGCTGGGAAAACCCTGTCAAGAAACAATTGAGACATATCAATCCAAGTATTAATAGATCCCGGAGGTAAATAAAACATCCATTCTCTAGCAGAGCCGGCTAAAGAAAAAGGAAAAGCTCGTAGTTTTATTTGATCATTAGTTACTCCTTTTGGTTTCATGCTCAGACAAACCATGTGGAACTCTTTCAAATGAGTATGACGGTTCTCATTTTTCAAACCACGAAAAGTAGGCAATAAATGCATCAATCTTGACTTTAACTTGAACGGTGTTTCACCTGCTAGATAAGTTATGCATAGCGGTTGTTGTTCATCTAGTGCAGCTACAAGTTGGCGTATAGTTTGATCTGCCATTTCGTCTGAACTTTGGATAAGTAGATATCTTCAGTGTAAGATCTTTCTTCAAAATTGGGTTGTGCTTGTTTACTGTGTCGAATACCTTCTCAACAAAGTGTTCGAGCCAACTTTTCTATCTTTGGTTCAAATGCTAGAGTCCCCGATTCTGACCTGGTCATAAAGATGACAAACAAAAATTAGAAATTTTCACTAGTCCCCGGCAACGGCGCCAAAATTTGATGGGCGTCGAAACCACCAAATATAAATTCCTATGATAAAATAACTTTAAATTGAAATATAGAATAGTAGGGTCGAATCCATAGGGACTAGCTATCTAATTTCACTTTTTTTCGTGACTAGAGTTGTTGTCATGGTCATAGTCGTGCCCACGACCTGTGCGTAGAAATGCTGAAAATAAAAATAGAAATGAGGTATTTAAATAGATTAAGATAATAAAATAAAAAAAGATTCGAAAATACAAAAATAAATTTAAGAAAATAAAATATTTTTTAAGCTTAACCTTAGCCTCGGTGTACTCCAATCTTGAGTCAATCTTTGAAACAGATTTTCCTTTCCAAGTGATAAGCTAGTTATAGCAATCAAGGATCCCTCAAACCTCCAACTCTTCCTCTCATAGTCGATCCCGATATCACCTGCAAATTGACCCTTGTAGAATTTCCAACTACGCGGTACGTACCCATAATTTAAGACTCGATAGCCTTGCGATTTGAAAAGCCCAACTCGAATTAACAGCCTCAACAGTGTGGACCATTTAAATCCAATCACTATCTCCATTGACAGAATCCAACTAGATGTTTCCAATTGAACATGCCAATCTGTTCACAGGATTTTGAATATAGCACCGTCGACTCAATTTCCCAATTGTACGCCAAACGATTCCAACGCAATGCACACTTTTGAATTGAAATCGAATCAACTTTGAAGGACGAATTTATACTATCCTGTATACCTGAGAGATAGAAAATACCGAATTGCAAAGTATTTAGTGTGGGTTCATATCTCATGATTACTATGTCGAAGTGATAACTAAGCAAGGCTAAAAATGATTTAGTTAATAATGGAAAAAATCATGCTTGAAAGTAAATGGTTCAAGTGGAATAGTGGAAAGTGAAAAGCGAAAGGGCTTTGGAAGGTAATTAAACCAAAAAGTTGAAAGTAAAAGAAAAAGAAAAGAATGAAACAACACAATGAAAAGTAACGCAGGAAGGGAGGAAAAAGATACACACTTTTAGTGTTAAAATTTCGCTAGATTTTTCCTAAGTATTATCACTAAATAATCCTAAATATTATCACTAAATAATTCAAAATTTAAAAATCAAATTTAAACTAGAGATTAAATTTAAACTAATTACAGAGTTGTAACAATATCAAAAATCCTTCAATCTTTATCTAGCCAATTTTTTTTTAAAATCTTCAACCCTTCAATCTTTATCTAGTCATCTTTGAATATTCAGTATTTCAATCAAGCCCTCCTCTTTGCTTTTGATTCCAATTTAGCCATTTTTTATAAGAGTTTAAATTCAGCCCACCAACTTCATTCTTGATAAGAAAAATCCAAATTTAATAACATTTTATTCAATAATTAACCAATAATAAATAAATTACAAATAATATATATTAAATGCATTAAGAAAAAAAATGCATTAAGAAAAAAATATTAGATAAAAATAATATATATTAAATGCATTAAGAAAAAATTAAAAAAAAGAAAAAGATGTGTGTGTTTGTTTTTATTAGATTGTTTTTTGTGATGAAAACGAAATTGCCCGACACAACCTACATAGGCAAACTCAATTCCCCAAACGGGGATATTTAAAAATGTGCAGACCCTGACTTTCCAAGTAAGCCAACTTGGCTAACCTATCGGCTTCTTGATTCTCTTCTCTAGGTATGTAACAAATATTCCAATGGTGAATCTGATACAATAGCTGAAGATTCCTTTCAATCAGAGCTGAATTGGGCCTTCCTATAAGACTTTTCTAGATGACCATAACCACCTCCAAGTTGTCTATCTGGATCAAAATATTGTCAAAACCTCGATCAATTAAGATGTCTAATCCATCCAATATGCCCCACAATTTAGCCTCGAACCCTGAGTAGCTACCCTCAAACGCTTCCAATTTCAATTTCTCATAACCATCCTCATGTCTAACAGATCCATATGTATTCAAGTATATCGTACTCCCAAATGAATTAAAGCAAATGATAGGTTTCTGAATATATTTCTCAATTGGCCTCTTTTCAGACAGCAAAAATTGTTTGGCCCAACTGTACAAGACCTTAATAATATCATTGCTGCTCCAAGTTGTACCCTAAAAGATGAAAAGATTATGATTCTTAGATATTTTAATTATATGTATAATATAATTGAAATTGCGACAAAGGCTCAACTATATTTTTTAAAAAGATAATTTGTAACACCCCTCGCCCGTATTTAGTGCCAGAATAGGGTTTTGAAGCATTACCAAATTTAAAACACAATAATAATACATTTCTCATACAATTAGTCAATTCAAATATGATTCATTCACAACCAATCATATTGTCCCTAACATGAGCCTACGAAGCCCAAAACATGCATTCAGGGTGGTTCGGGACTAAACCGATAACTTTTACAAACTTTAAGAACACTTAGGAAATTTTGTCAAAAACAAGGGATACATGCCCATGTGGCCTGGCCATGTGATAGGACATGCTTGTGTCACAGGCCGTGTGGACATTTGAAATGGAAGCACAAGGCCATGTTCCAACCCATGTTCGACCCCATATAACTCATTGACTTAGGTCACACGGCCAATACACTCGCCTGTGTGCCCTAAAAATGGCCACACACGCCCGTGTGCCAGGTCGTGAGCTAGGCCGTGCCAAACCTGTAGGGTATACTGAATTATGCCGCACGGCCAAGTCACAAGCCTGTGTGTGAGGCTGTGTGGAGCATACTGACTTAGTTTCTAATTCAACACTAGGGGACAAACGGCCGTGTACATGACCGTGTATCACACACGGCTGAGACACGCGCCCATGTCTCTAACCATGTAACATCCCGAAATAGGGCCTGAACAAAACAGTGGTTGCAAAACCAAAAATTCGAGGTAGAAAAATTTATCTTATTATTATTTTGAGGTTCATGATATGATTGCATGATTGTGTGAAAATTTCGTGATGAAATTCTATGCATAAAATGCTTAAGTTGAGATTAGGGACTAAATCGAATAATTTGCAAAACTTGCATTCTAGAAGTTTTTAGTATGAAATTGCTTTGGAATATTAATTAGGAGGGTTTAAATAAAAATTTGACCAATTTCTAAGTTCATGGACAAAATAGGACATGGATGGAATTTTTGAAAGTTTAATAAGGAATGACATTTTGGTCATTTGGATATTAAATGAAATAAAAAGGGAAAAATAACACAAAATTCATCATCTTCTTCATTAGCACGAAATTTCAAGGGTTCTCCATAGCTAGGGTTTGTTTCAAGCTTTCAAGCTCCATAGTAAGTGATTCCAAGCCCCGTTTTTAATGTTCTTTACGTTTCCTGTGTCTGAGTAGCTCGATAAAAGCTTATGCTAGCAATAATTTAAGTTAGGGTTCATATTTGGAAAAATACCCATAGGTGAAAAGTGTTTATTTTGATGTTTTATGATAGAATATGAGGTTTTAAATTATGTTAGACAACTTGTGCTACTCGGTTTTAAGTGAAAACGAGTAAAAGGGCTTAATCGGTAAAAATACCTTGGGGAAAAAGTGTGAATTTGATGTTGTCATAGAAGGGAAAAATGATCAGCATGTCATAAAACATAAGAAAATAGGATGAAGTTTAAATTACGAGCCTTGGGGAAAAAGTGCAAATATGTGAAAGTTTAGGGGCAAAAATGTAATTTTTCCAAAGTTTGGGTCAAGGACTGTTTTGATAAATGTGAATATTAAATAAGTTAAATTTTCTATTATAGATCAAGAAGAGTGAAATTCGGGAGTAGATCGGGGAAAAGAAAAAGTAAAGGACTAAATTGTAAAGTTTAGTCACATTTTGTATCGAGGTAAGTTTACAGTAAATAAATGCAATATTCTTTTATTTTACATTATTATTGTAAATTTCCAGCATTTATATTTTGATAATATTTAAAGTCGAATTAAAGGCAAAGTGACTGAGAAAAAGCATTAGGAAGCCCCGTTTGAACCTTAGGAATGTTAGGATATTGGGGTTGATAGGACAGGACAGGACAGAAATAAGCCATGTAAGTCCATATCATATATATGGCTTTGGAGACAGGAATGAGCCATGTAAGCCCATATGAGATATATATATATATGGCATTGGAGACAAGAATAATTCATGTAAGTCCATGTCGAAGACATGGCATTGGCAGGATATTGATAGACAGGAACAACCCTAGTATCCTTAGTATTCCGAGTGGTTCAATGGGTCATTGTACACGTTAAATTACAGTGAATTATCAGTAAAAGGGAAGGTAGATTATATTTATGAATAGTGAAAGGTCAGGTAAGAAAGAAGGTAAGTGAGTAAAGAAGAAGGTAGAAAATGAGAAGTAAAGAAAGTTTATGAGGCTAGGTGACATTATGTATAATTATTCATTATGTTGAATGTTGTAATTTATTTGCTTGTAAGCTTACTAAGCCTAGTGCTTAATCTCTTTATTTTCTTTTTTTTATATAGTTTTTATCAAGCCACTCAGGGATCGAAGGAAATGCCGGGGACCCGATCACACTATCGAAGAAATCACATTGGTATAGTTAGACGTTTCGTTTTGTGTATGGCATGTATAGGAACTTGGTTTCTTTTGATATGATATGATCAATGAATGATGTGTAAATACTTGCTAGTGATTAGCTAATAGAGTGGCTGATGATATACATGTTTAATAGTATGTATGATTAAGTAGTAACTATCACATGAAAACTAAGAAAAATGTGAAAGTAACTTAAAAACAGATTCAAGTATCAGAAATAATGGGATTTTGAAAAATCACAAGAAATTGTAGAGACATGGGTTGATGGTGAATAATATATGAAATTAAAGCTCGTTGTGTCTATTTTCATATGGACTAAGAAAAACAGGTAAAGGTTTTGTATTTTATAAGGTATCTGAGTTTTGGTGAAATAGGGCCAGAGCGATTTTTGGATCCCCTATTCCAACTTTAGAAATTCACTATAAATTTTAAAAAAATAATTAGATTGTTTACTTTATATGGTTAGAATCCTTATTGAATATAGTTTTAATAGAAACAAACGGTATATTCATATGATTTTTGTACAAAGAGAAAAGTGGTTCGTAGTAAGTAGAGGCCAGTGCAGTCAAATTCTAAAACAAGGGTAACTTTAACTAATAAACTGTACTAATTGGCTAAGTCAAAAAATCTAGAAAACAATTAGTAGATATATATATGAGTATAATTTCAGGAAAAATTTACGGATCTTAATTTTGAGCTTTGAAACTCGAGAAATGAATTTTTAAGCAACCATGACTCAGAAAAACAGTTTATTCCAAAAATTAAAATAAGTGGTTTAGAGTTGTTTAAAAGGTAAGATAAGTTTAGTAACACCTCAAGCTTGACTCCGGTGACGGTTTCGGGCGTAAGGGTGTTACATTTATTGGTATCAGAGCAGGTTTAGTCGGTTCTCGGAACAGTTAGTGTGAATAAAAGTCTAGCTATACATGCCATACCTGTATTTTGATAGTGTAACGACTCCTGACAATTTTTAGATATTTTGTTTTATAGTAATGGATCCCGAGTGAGCTGGTGATAATGATGTAGAAAGTAATGCGCCTGCTCCCGTGGAAGGGGCAGTGCTATCTGAGAATAGGCCAGTAATAGTTAATCAGGGAGGAGTGACTCGAGAAGCTCTCTTCCAAGCTTTGAATGATTTGTTTGCCGAGTTCGTTCGTACGAATCCGGTAGTTAGACCTCCACCCCCTCATGATTCTCAGGCTACCCATGTAGCTCAAGCTCCCCCAATCACAGATACAGTGATAAGAGAAAAGCCAACAGTTGATAGAATCAGGAAACAAGAGGCAGAAGAGTTCCGAGCAACAAAAGATGATGATGCAGAAAGAGCAGAATGTTGGTTAGAAAATACTATTAGAGTCTTTGACGAATTATCTTGTACACCCGAGGAATGTATGAAATGTGTAGTATCACTTCTTAGAGACTCAGCCTACTACTGGTGGAAGACACTTGTATCAGTTGTACCAAAGGAGAGGGTCACTTGGGATTTCTTTCAGGAGGAATTTCGTAAAAAGTACATCAGTCAGAGGTTTATTGACCAGAAGAGAAAGGAATTCCTGGAATTGAAACAAGGTAATATGACAGTGACCAATTATGAGCGCGAATTTGTCAGGCTTAGTAAATATGCTCGAGAATGTGTGTCCATAGAGGCTATTATGTGTAAAAGGTTTGAGGATAGGTTAAATGATAATATCCGACTGTCAGTGGGTGTCCTAGAAATAAAAGAGTTCGTTATTTTAGTTGAGAGAGCCTGTAAGGCAGAAGAGATGTTAAAAACAAAAGGCAAAGTTGAGACAGAGACACAAGATACAAAGAAGAGACAGATGAGCAGGTCATTCCAGGCTACATCCAAAAGACCAAATAAGTTTTCTACCAGATCTAGTTTCTCAGCCGGGTATTCTAGTCAGAATAGAGGCAGCAGATTTAAGGATTCGAAGGCTCAGAACACCTCGACTGCGAGTGTAGGTAATGTTGGACAGGGTAGATCAGGGTGTTTACGGTGTGGTAGACTTCATTATGGTCCTTGTCGGGCAGGCGAAAATGTTTGTTATAAATGCGGTGCTCCAGATCATTTTGTACGAGAATGTCCAGAGGTGGCTAATCGAGAGATAACACAGAGTGCTAGATCCAGAAATGCTCCTACTAGAGGCAGATCACTGAGGCAACCGGGAGTAGGAGCAAGTAACAAAGGTACCTCAAGAGATTCGGCTGTGAGACTAGATGTTAGAGCCCCTGCAAGGACTTATGCTATTCGTGCACGCGAAGAGGCATCCTTCCCCGATGTGATTACAGGTATATTTTCTCTATATGATACTAATGTCATTGCTTTGATTGATCCGGGTTCAACTCATTCATATTGTAATAGCCCAAATTTGACCGGGCTGAAAGCAAACAAATAAAAATTAAAAATGTCCATTTAAAAAGTCCAAATTATAAGGTCCTACCCAGCAGACCCACTGCTACTACCCAGCAACCCAAATAAACCCAATAACCCCATAGCCCGTTACAGCGACCCAATACACCAATACAGTCATGGCCCAAATTCTTAGCAGACCCAATGAACCCCAAACACACAATCAAACCCTAGGGTTTCTTCCCTCCTTGCGCCGCAAGGAATTTCTAGATCACTTCTAAAACATATATTGGGCCCCGTAGGCCCATATTAGGGATTTTATGATGAAATTTGTTGAATATTGTTTTGGAATGTAAAGTTTACGACTCGGTTTTGTATAAACATTAGTGTGTAAGTTCGGTAATTCCTCGTAGCCCTATTTTAGTAACGGCTTAGGGTTAGGGGGTGTTACATTTAGTGGTATCAGAGCTAACCGAGTTTAATCGATTCTAGGATTAAGTCGAGCTTGAAATAGAGTCTAGAGGTACATACCATTATTATGTTAACTTTGAGTCGGGACTAGATGCTGATTTATATACTGATAAATTAATTCTGTTTTATAGTGAATAAAAGAAGTCTGACGAAAGTATCAAGGGTACCGATCAGGAAATGTACGGTAGAGATGAATCATATGATGCAAATGAATCTGAATCTGCAACCCCAAGTGTAAATTCGGTAGGTAACCAACCACCGAATATTGGAAGGGATAATACAGAAGTATTTAGAATGATTGCCGAAGCTCTTCAAAAAGCTGTAGGAAATATGCTTGCTACTACTTCTACCCCTGTTACCCGAAGAGCCCCTATTAAGGAACTGCGAAAGTATGGAGCTACAGAATTTTTGGGATCAAAGGGAACTGATTCAACAACAGCTGAAAATTGGTTAGAGACTACCAAGAGAATTTTGAAGCAATTAGAATGCACGCCCCTGGAAAGTTTGGTATGTGTTATTTCTCTGTTACAAGAGGAGGCATATATATATGGTAGGAATCAGTGATTCAGAATATACCAGAAGAACAGGTAAACTGGGAATTCTTTCAACGAGAATTTCAGAAGAGTATTTGCGAGATACATATATGGAAGACCAGATACAGGAGTTTTTTATGCTAAAACAGAGAGATATGTCCGTAGTGGATTATGAAGGGAATTTCTGAGACTGAGTAGATATGCAACTAAATTTGTACCGACTGAAGCTGACAGATGCAAGCGATTCCTAAGAGGACTACGAGATGAATTTCAACTGCAATTGATGCCTCTACAGATTACAGAGTTTGCAGATCTAGTAGAAAAAGCTAAAATGATTGAGCAAGTATTGGGAAGAGTAAAAAGTCTGAAACTGTCCGTTCAGCTGAAAAACGTCTTAGAACTGCTAGTTTAAATCAGCAATTCAAACGATCGAGGGAATCTCGTGGTGGTGGAAGATTTAGTTCAAGATCAGAAAGAGGAAATAGAAGTCGAAAGAGACAAACTACTGTATCTACTGGTAATATCAGAAGCCCAGCTCAGAATACTGAAATTCCAGAATGTGAATATTGTGGAAATAGACATAGAGAAGAATGTAGAAGGTTAACTGGGGGTTGTTTCCGATGTGGATCCACTGATCATTTTGTTAAGGATTGCCCGAAGATTGGTAAGGCAGCACCAATGGTATCACAAAGATCTGAATCTGCTTTTAGAGGTTGAGGATTTGGCCGAAGTGATCTAGTTGCTAGAGGAGGTACTAGAAGAACTAGTGAAAATGCTACCCAACAATCCGAAGTAAGAGCTCCAGCCTGAGCATATGTTTTAAGAACTTGAGACGAGAGGGATGCTCATGATGTAGTTACAGGTATATTCTTATTACATTCAGAACCCATATATGCTTTAATAGATCCAGGATTGCCGCATTCCTATGTTAATACAAAACTAGTAGAGATGGGAAATTTAAAATCTGAGTTGTCTAGAATAACGATAGAAGTGTCTAGTCCATTAGGGCAAACTGTGTTAGTAAATCAAATATGTCGAAGATGTCTGTTAATGATTCAGGATAGAATCTTTTCTGTTGATCTACTGATTATGCCATTCGGCGATTTTGACATTATACTAGGTATGGACTGGTTGTCAGAACATGGAGTAATTTTGGACTGTTATAAAAAGAAATTTACTGTTCAAAATGAAGATGGAAAACGGATTGAAGTAAATGGTATAAGGACTAGTGGTTCAGCTCGAATCATTTCTACAGTTAAAGCTAGTAAGCTTCTTTACCAAGGATATGCTACTTTCTTAGCACATGTTATTAACTCCGATTCAGTAGAGAGTCAGTGCAGTAAAATTCGTACTGTATGTGAATTTCCTGATGTGTTTCCTGAAGAATTGTCTAGATTACCTCCTGATCGTGAAGTTGAATTTGCGATTGAAGTATACCCGGGTATAGATCTAGTGTCAATACCTCCATATCGAATGTCACCTACTGAGTTGAAGGAGGTGAAGGTACAACTACAAGACTTATTAGATCGAGGGTTTATACGACCTAGAACGTCACCGTAGGGAGCTCCAGTGTTATTCGTTAAAAAGAAAGATGGTTCGATGCGGTTGTGTATTGATTATCGACAGTTGAACAAAGTGACTGTTAAGAATAAATACCCGTTACCTCGCATTGATGATTTATTTGATCAATTAAAAGGAGCTTCTGTATTTTCAAAAATTGATTTGAGATCGGGATATTATCAGCTGAAGGTAAAGGAAGTGATGTATCGAAGACAGCATTCCGTACACGGTATGGACATTATGAATTTTTTGTGATGCCATTTGGGTTAACAAATGCTCTGGCTAGTTTTATGGATATTATGAATCAGATTTTTCAACCGTATTTGGATCAGTTCGTAGTGGTTTTTATTGATGACATCTTGGTATATTCGAAATCTGAAACTGAGCATGAACAGCATCTCCGAATTGTTTTGCAAATACTGCGAGAGAAATAATTATATGGGAAATTGAGTAAGTGTGAATTTTGGTTAACGGAGGTTGTTTTCCTTGGTCATGTAGTATCAGCAGATGGGATAAGAGTAGATCCAAAGAAAATTGAAGCCATACTTCAGTGGAAAGTTCCCAGAAATGTGTCAGAGGTACGTAGTTTCCTTGGTTTGGTCGGATATTATCGAAGGTTTGTGAATGGATTTTTAAAAATAGCTTTACCGATGACAAATTTACTGCAAAAGAATGTTCCATTTGTTTGGAGTGAGCAGTGTCAGAAAATTTTTGACACGTTGAAGCAAATGTTGACAGAGGCGCCAGTATTGACTTTGCCAGAGTCGGAAAAAGATTTCGTTGTGTACAGTGATGCTTCTTTAAATGGTCTCGGGTGTGTACTAATGCAAAATGGAAAGGTAATTTCTTATGCTTCACGATAATTGAAACCCCATGAACATAAATATCTGACTCATGATCTCGAATTAGCAGCGGTGATTTTTGCTCTAAAGATTTGGAGACATTATCTATATGGTGAGAAATGCTATATCTACACTGATCATAAAAGTCTCAAGTATTTTCGGTCACAGAAAGAATTGAATTTGAGACAGCGTCAGTGGATAGAACTTTTAAAAGATTATGATTATGTTATTGACTATCATCCGGGTAAAGCTAATGTGGTAGCTGACGCATTAAGTAGGAAGGCTGCAACTGAGTTGAGAGCAATGTTTGCACAGCTCAGTATTGTTGATGATGGAAGTCTTTTGGCTGATTTGAGATTAAAATCAGTAATGTTTGATCAAATCAGAACAGCACAGTTAGAAGATGAAAAGTTAATGAAGAAGAGGAAGACGGTACAGAATGGTACAATAGAGAATTTTAGCATTGATGAGCATGATTGTTTGAGATATCAGAATCGACTTTGTATTCTAACTACTTCAGAGTTGAAAGAGTTAATACTTCGAGAAGCACATGACAGTTCTTTTGCATTACATCTCGGAGGAACGAAGATGTATCGTGATTTACAGGAACTGTATTGGTGGCCAGGTATAAAGAAAGATATAGTGGAATATGTGGCTAAATGTTTGACTAGTCAACAGGTAAAGGCAGAATATCAAGTTCCAACAGGATTGCTTCAGCCTATTAATATTCCTGAATGGAAATGGGATTGCATCACGATGGACTTTGTAACCGAGTTACCACTGTCAACTAGTAAGAAAAATGCTATTTGGGTGATTGTTGATCGGCTTACAAAGTCAACTCATTTTATAGCACTCAGAACAGATTGGTCACTTCAAAGGTTGGCAGAAACTTATATCCGGGAAATTGTAAGGTTACATGGTATTCCTGTATCGGTAATCTCTGACCGGGATCCACGATTTACATCGAGGTTCTAAAAACAATTGCATGAGTCTCTCGGTGCTCGACTTCATTTTAGTATAGCCTTTCATCCACAAACTGATGGACAGTCAGAACGAGTTATTCAGATTTTAGAAGGCATGCTCCGAGGTTGTATCATAGATTTTGAATCAGGTTGGGAACGTTATTTACCGTTAGCTGAGTTTGTGTATAACAATAGTTTCCAATCAAGTATTCAAATGGCACCGTATGAAGCTTTGTATAGTCGGAGATGTCGATCACCAGTGTGTTGGACAGAATTGAATGAAAGAAAAGTGATTGGTCCAGAGTTGATCCAAGAAATAGAAAATATTGTTAAAAAGATTCGAGAAAGATTGAAGGAAGCTTTTGATAGGCAGAAATAATATGTAGATATGAAACGACGGGACATTGAGTACTCAGTTGGAGACAATGTGTTTCTTAAAGTTTCTCCTTGGAAGAAAATTTTGAGATTTGGTCGAAAAGGTAAATTAAGTCCACGATACATTGGACCGTATGAGATTATAGAAAGAATTGGACCAGTGGCATATCTTTAACTCTATCTCCTGAATTATAGAAGATTCATGATGTTTTCCATGTTTCTATGTTAAGAAGATACCAGTCAGACCCATCTCATGTGATTTCAACTGAAGATATAGAGATTCGACCAGATTTGTCATATGAAGAAGAACCGGTTAAAATACTGGCACATGAGGTAAAGGAATTACGTAATAAATGAGTTCCTTTAGTAAAAGTGTTATGGAGAAGTCACAATATTGAAGAGGCAACATGGGAACTGGAAGATACAATGAGATCACAGTACCCCCATCTCTTTACAGGTAAATTTCGAGGACGAAATTTATTAAGGGGGGAAATGTAACGACCCAAATTTTAAGGTCATCAGAAATTGAAATTTCAAGTCATAAATTCCTCAAAATAAATTTGTAAATATTTATTAGAAATATTTACGAAGCTAGTAGTGTAGTTAATTAGACATTGGTTAAGTGAATTAGCTTGAATTAAGGTTAATTTAGTGAAAGGACTAGATTGAATATAGTGTAAAAGTTTAATTGTAGAATAGAGAAAATTTAAGGGATTAAATTAGCAATTAGGCCATAAGGTGACAAATGTATAGTAAAAATAAATAAAATGTGAAAAAATATAAATGGTACACATGTAATAAACATGTGTATTTACTTATATTATAAGAAAATAATAATAATGATTAAAGTATATTATAATAATATAATATAATAAAGTAATTAAATAAAATAAAAAAATAAATAAAAGAAAGAATGAAAAACAAAACAGAGCAAGGAAAGAAAGAAAGAAAAATGGAAAGAAAAAGAAAAGGAAAATTTAGGGTTTCGAAGTTCCAAGCTTGATTGGTAAGTCAATTTGATCCCTTTTCTTGTAATTTTGATGTCTATGGAATCCTAGGAAAGAATACTACTTGAGTTATGTTGGAATTTAGAAAGTTATTGAATTTTTAGATGTTTATTAAGTTGAATAAATGGAAGAATTAAGTATTAATTTGACGAAAATTCAAGTTAGAAGTGGAAGAAGGATTAAATTGTGAAAGAAAATATAGGTCTTGCAATAATAAGGATTGAATTGAGAAGATGTTATAATTAGTGTTTTATGCTGAAATTTAAGAGTTGGGATTGTTTAAAATGATAATTTAATGAAAATATAGGGTTTATTTTGAAAAAAAAGAATGGTTACGGTGGAAGGACTAAATTGGAATTTTAGTAAAAGTTATATGGAAATTAAAGAATGTGTTGTTAAATAATATATATTGATAATTTTAAATGTTAAATTTTATGTAGCCAACGTGGCACCGGAAACATTATCGAAAAAGGGAAAGGAGAAAGTGAACGATGATATCGAGTAAATTCGAGAAATTCGGTTTGTATTTCTATAAACTATGCTTAATGTTTTAATACAATGTAATTGTTATTTATTTATAGTTAGAATGTATATGAATAATATGATGAAAACTGTTACTACTATTGTATTGTAATTGAATTACATGTGAATTATTATGGAAAAATATTGAAATGGAGTAAAATTAAATTAAGAATGGAAATTTGAAAATTGGAATTTGACTGAAAACGCTATTAACAATGTCGGGCTATTCGGATATAGTTGGGATGCCATAGGATCAGTGGAGTTAGGAATATTCTGACTCTGTGTCGATGAGACACTTTATGTGTCGCCAGACTGTGACTGTTTCGGATTCGTTCCGAAGGGGTACTCTATACTTAACTATGACTTTGACTGTTTCGGATCTGTTCCGAAAAGGTACTATGTGTACCATGACTGATATTGTTACCCTTATGGTGTATTCCAGCTTCAGCCGATGAAACACTATATTATATCCCTGGTGTGTGGGTTAGATTTGGATCCGCGTATCCGTTCAAGTCCGAGTTATGTTAATAGGGGTAATTGAAAGTACTAAAGACAAAGACTGACTGCTATTGATTATGTGACTGTGACGGTTGTACAAGTATTGAAAGATATTGAATGATATGAAAAGTATAAAAAGAATTGCTTAAATACATTTAAGAGTTATAAGTTAAAGGTAAGTGATGAAGCTAATAAGATTATGAAGTAAAAAGTTATGTTACAAAGTATATACATAGCTTATTATTATTATTTTAAGTATTAGTTTATAGAAATACCACTAAGTGCATACTCAGCATACGGTTTATTTCCGTGCGTAGGCTAGGTACGAAAGAAAGCTAAAGACTTAGCATCCAAGCCGATCCCGGACTCAAAGTGGTGAATATTTTTCTTTTGGTAAAATGGCATGTACCTAGGTTATTAAGGTGTTATTTTGTATATGATAGTGTATAAACATGAAACTTATTGAAGCATGGTATGAAATATGCATATTTTGGTAGTTAAACTTACATGAGTTTGACTAGTACGTTAATGTGGTACATAATTCTTAAGATGTATTTAAGGGAACGAATGAATATTTGCTAAGTTTGAATGGCATAATGAATGATTTTTTATTTAAGAACTATTAGTATATATTTGGGCAGAAATAGATATGTTTAGCATGTGAAAATAGCTTAGAAATGGTCAAAAATCATGTTTTCACACGGCCAAGTCACATGGGCATGTGCCCAGGCCGTGTGAATAAGTCAGAATCTAAATGAATCTGCCCATGGCCTAGCCCCACGGCCATGATGAGCCCCACGGGCAGGCCACATGGGCATGTTCCAAGCCACACGGGCGTGTGCCCCTATCTTCAAGGAAAAAATTTCCAAAGTTTCCAATTTAGTCCCAGATCACTTCTAAAACATATGTTGGACCCCGTAGGCCTATATTAAGGACTTTATGATGAAATTTTTTGAATATTGTTTTGAAATGTAAAGTTTATGACTTGGTTTTGTATAAACGTTAGTGTGTAAGTCCGGTAATACCTCGTAGCCGTATTCTGATAACAGCTTGGGGTTAGGGGGTGTTACACATTAGTTTCGTAAAGAGAAAATGTACTGGTGATAACATCTGGTGATGACGCCTCTTCTCGAACGTGAATAGCGTAAGCGCTAGCAGGTGCTTTGGCCCCGAATCTCAAAGCAGAGTCTTTTGTCGTACCTTTACTACTGGTTACATTTCCCGTATTTCTCGGTGGCCTCCCTCTAGTGGCCATGTTACTCGGTCTTACATTTTGGAGTTGGTCTTTCTCAGCTAACTCAAGACAATGCCGAATAATATGGTCTAGTGAACCACATCTGAAGCAAGCTTTATTCATTTTATTCCAGCATTCTCCAAAATGTCATCTCCTAGACTGTTGACACTCAGGTTTATTGTTTCTCACACTGCCAGCACTCGACACTGAAATTGTTTGAGGTTTAGGAATTCAGTATTATTTTCCACTATCTCTGTTCGAATACTAGATTGAAGTATTTGGACGAGTGTACAAATCTCTGGATTTCTTTGACGAAGATTGATATGGCTTATTCATCGGTCTTTTTCTTAAGTCTCTAGCCTCTGAATCTCTTTTCTCTTTTCCTTGCTAAGCTCATCGGCTTTGCAAGTTCTACTAAACAAGACAACAAATTCTTTCAATTCTAGAATTCCGACTAGAAGTTTAATATCCTCGTTCAACCCATCAACGAACCGTTTGCACATGATCTCTTCAGTAGAAACATACCCTCGAGCACACTTACTTAATCTTACAAATTCTCTTTCATACTTTGTCATAGTCATATGGCCCTGTTGCAATTCTAGAAACTCTTTATGCTTTTGATCGAGAAACCTCTGACTTATGTATTTCTTCCGAAACTCAGTCTAAAAGAATTCCCAAGTAACTCTTTCCCTCGGTACCACATACACCAAAGTATTCCACCATTGATATGCAGTATCCCTTAGAAGTGATACAACACATTTTAAACACTCACCCGGTGTACAAGAAAGTTTTTCTAATACCCGGATAGTATTTTCAAGCCAAAACTCAACTCTATCGGGATCATCATCAACAGTAGCTCTGAACTCTTCAGCCCCGTATTTTCGAGTCTTATCAACTAGCAGTTTATTCAGTCGTAGAAGTTCCACACCTTGAGGGACTACAGGAAAAAGTTGGGGATTAGGTGGAGGTGAAGCTTGTTGAGTAGCCGAATTTGTTCTAACAAACTCCATGAACCACTCATTCATTATTTGGAAAAAGGCTTCTTTAGCCTTTCCTCCGTGACTACTTAATACATGTCTAGATTCAGAAGGCGCTGCCCCTTGAGCGAGAGCTGTCGCATTACTCTCAACATTATCAACTACAGTTCGATTAGGATCCATTTACTATATGAAAACAAAATTTAAATTGTCAATAGTCATTACACTATCACAGTTTATATATGGCATGTATAGCTAGACTCACACACACGCTACGTTAGTCTAAGAATCGACTAAACTGTAGCTCTGATACCAATTAAAGTATCACCTCTCACCCTTATTCAATGCTGGAATAGGGCTCCAGAGCATTACCAAATTTAAAACATAATAATACATCTCTCATACAATTAGACAATTCAAATACGATTCATTCACAACCAATCATATTGTCCTTAACACGAGCCTACGATGTTCAAAACATGCATTCAGGGTGGTTCGAGACTAAACTGATAACTTTTACAAACTTTAAGAACACTTATGAAATTTTCTCAAAAACAGGGGACACACGCCCGTGTGGACTGGCCGTGTCTTTCACATTGCCAAAGACACGCCCGTGTCACAGGCCGTGTGGATATTCGAAATGGAAGCACATGGCCGTGTTTCAGCCCATGTTCGGCCCTGTGTAACTCACAGACTTGGGCTACACGACCAACACACATGCCCGTGTGGCTAGCCCGTGTGCCCTAAAAATAGCCACACACGCCCGTGTGCCAGGCCGGTTGCCAGGCCGTGCCAAACCTGTAGGGTATACTGACTTATGCCATACGGCCAAGTCACACGTCCATGTGTGAGGCCATGTGGAGCATACTGACTTGGTTTTTAATTCAACACGGTCGTGTACATGGCCATGTATCACACACGGCTGAGACACGCATCCATGTCTCTGCCTGTGTAGACAAAAATAGGCTATTTACCAAGCCAATTTGCCACCTAAACTTGCACAAACCTTCACTAAACCAAATTGCACAAAAACAAGGCATAAATAGGCATCCAAACCATCCCTAACCAAGAAAAATCATGCCATTTCAATATCATCAACCACAAAAGACATAATATCATGTTTTACCAATTCAAAACATACCAATTTCTCACCTAAAAATTTACTTAAAAGGTTTCATTCAAATATGCAATAATTATCTAAAATTCCAAGCATACAAATCTCAAATTCAACCGCTTGCTACTCAAGCTACTCATCCACCACAATCATTCATCAAGCAATTATAAGTCATATCACAAATAGAGCATTGGCACATACGTAGATATATAGCACCAACCAGACCAAATAGGCCAACTATATGGCTATACACAAAACTAAACCTTAGACATTTACAAGCCAATTCATTTGGCTATATTCATTATCAAATTATGAACCAAAATGACCAAATTCCCTATACATGCCATATATTCCAAAACATAGATTCAAAAGTACCAAAACGATAGCTTGATAGTGTGATGAAGTCTCCAACGATCCCAAATCTAAGCTAGCTTTGAAATTATTATAGAACATGGAAAAATAAACAATGTAAGCTATAAAGCTTAGTAAGCAAGTCTCACCATTCATTTACCATTCAAATTAAATGACATAATATGCAATAATACATTAATCTCAAGCTAACATGAAATTTAATCACATAATTGATCATAAGCTCACAACTTCCTTAGACTCATTGCTCATATAGTTTTCCGTACATACCTGTACTGATACGTATTCATTTCTAACCATTTCACATCTTCAATATACCCGTTGAACCATTTGGAAAAAAATTTGAATACTCGGGAGTCTCACACCCTAAGTGCCAATATCATGGCCCGAAGCCAAATCAATGTAACCAACACCCGAAGTGCCAATATCATGGCCCAAAGCCAACTCAATGTAACTCACACCCGAAGTGCCAATAACATGGCCCGAAGCCTACTCAATGTATCCTCTAATGAAATGTCCTTCGTCAAATGTATCCACAAGCTCGTAATTCACAATTTATGCAATATCAAAGCATTTAAAACACAAATATAGCAATTATTACTACATACGAACTTACCTCAGATATAAAAACGACGACACGAGTCAACTAATCTGAAACATTGTTCTTCCCCCGATGTAAGTATGTATTTCTCCTTTCTTGATCTAAATGTAATAAAAATTAACTTATTTAATTATCTCTCTATTCAATTTAGTCCAAATTCACATTAAAGAACGTTTACACATTTTCCCCTAATGTTTCACATTTTTACAATTTAGTCCTTATTTAAAAAAACACAAATCCATGCAATTCAACCAAAACCCATGCTAGCCAAATTAGAATTAGGTATTTAGCAGCCCATATTTTTCATTTATTTCACATTTTAACCACAAATTTTCCACATTTCACAATTTAATCCTTAATTTGCACTTCACTAAAAATCACTTAACAAAACTTGTATAACTATCATCAAGCATTTATAATCTATCATCAAACATCAAAATACTCATGTATTCATCAATGAAAACATCTAAAAGCTTTAACAATTTAGCAAAATAGTCCCTGGGCTACCTAGACCTAGTTGCAACGATATCAAAAACATAGAAATCATTAAAAATGGGATGAAAATTGACTTACATGCTAAAGAAGACAAGGCCGAATGAATAAAATTACCTTTTTTTATTAAATCATCTTAATTAACTATTTACCAATTTAACTTTAATGTATAACATTAAAAATTCACCTAACCATGTCCATCTTTTTCCACTCATGTTTCAAATGGTCTAATTACAACATAAGGACCTCTAATTTAACAATCCACAGCTATTAGATACCTTTAACTAATAGAACATAACTTTTGCACTTTATGCGATTTAGTCCTTTATATCGAATTAAACACTCAAACGATAAAATTTCTTAATGAAATTTTCACACCATCATATTATCATGTTGTAAGTATTAAAATAATAATAAAATAATTATTTCGACTTCAGATTTGTGGTCCTAAAACCACTATTTCAATTTGACTAAAAATTGGCTGTTACATAATTTCTATAATTTCTATTATCCATTTATAAATTAAAATTTAGATAAATAATTTCATTAACTAAAAATATTTATTTATTATCTATAATATTATCTATTTAAATTGTGTTTTTAACATAATAATTTTAAAAAATTAATTATTACATTTAAAAAAATAATTTTAATAAAAATAATGGATTTTTTTATAAAAACTATCAAATAGATTTAAACATATATTGAAAAAAATGCTTAGTAATTATAAAATATTGAATAAAATAAAAAATAAAAAAATATTTTTTAAAAGAAAGCATACACAACTTAATTGATATTAAAATTGTAAAATAGAAAATTAAAAAAATTTAAAAGAAATGTGGATGGAAAAGTGGAAATTTATAAGGTCAGACTTGTAGCAAAAGATTATATTTAAAAAGAAGATATCGATTACGAAGAAACTTTCTATCATGTTGCCATGCTCAAGTCAATCTGCACATTACTATCAATTATGGCGGCTCTTGATTACGAGATCTAGCAAATGGATGTCAAGGCATCATTTTTGAATGACTATTTTGAAGAGAGCATCTACATGATGTAACCTACAAGATATATAGCTAAAGAAAATGAGTATAAAGTTTGCAAACTGCTTAGATCCATATATGGGCTTAAGCAAGCATCCCGCTCATGGAATCAAAGATTTGATCAAGTGGTCAAGACTTTATGGATTTGAGTAAAACATAAATGAACCTTATGTTTACAAAAATTTAAGGGATGGAAAGGTGGTCTTTCTTATTCTAATGTCGATGACATTATAGTCATTGGAAATGATGTAGGGACATTGTCATCGATTGAATTGTAGTTAACCCAACAGTTTAGCATGAAAGAATTAGGAGAAACTAATTTTGTTCTACGTATTCAAATCCTAACGGATCAAAAGAACAAAGTGATAGAACTGTCTCAAGCTTCATACATGGAAAAGATATTGGAGCGTTATGCAATGACTAATTCGAATAAGGGAAATCAACCCTCCGTATCGAGATCTCATCTCTCTTTAGAGTACTGTCCTAACACATCGAAAGAAAAAGAGAACATGAGAAAGGTTCCGTATGCTTCAACAATAAGAAGTCTAATGTATGCTATGTTATACGCACGCCCAAATATTTGTTTTGCAGTGGGGTTGGTAAGTCGATATTAAGCGAATCTAGGACCAAGGCACTGGTAAATAGTTAAGCATTTACTCAAGTATTTACAAAGAATAAGGGATTATATGCTTGTGAATTCTGGAAGAGATCTCACTCCTATTGGACATAAAGATTTTAACTTCCAAACATGTCAGGATTCGAGAAAATCGACATTGGACTGTGGTTTTGTCCTATACAATAGGTCCATAGCGTGAATAAGTGTTAAGTAAGTTTGCACTACTAACTTCACAGTGTGGATATAACTAAACCCAAATAAAACATAAAAGGACAAAATATATAAGGGAGATGGTAGAGTTTGACAGAATTGTAGATCTGGTCAAAAATCGCATATGATGACAAAAATCGAGGATTTATTTAACAAAGATGTAACGCCCCAAAATTTTTATTTCAACTTTTGCGAAAATGTCACACAACTGTGTATTTAGTTCAGTGGTTAAGTGTTCTTGGTGTGTGTAAGAGGTCTCAAGCCCAAGCTTCATCTTTGGCAAATTTTGATATTTTTCTGAGTTAAGCCTTACGTTTGGAGAGTGGGCTTATATTTAATTTTTTGTAGGAGTATATCAGAATAGGCTTGCTAGTCTAGTGGTTAAGTGGAGTGTGGGTTTGCTGGAGTTGTTGTATTTGAATCCTTGCTCAAGCTGGATTGGTAATATTTTTGCTCAGTTCCCTGTCAGAGTCTTGAGATAGTGGAATTCTGAGTAGTGGGTGTAGTGGTTAAGTGGGAGAGTGAATTAAGGGATTAGTGGGTTAATCTTTTTATTTTATTTTATTTCTTTTCTTTTTGAAAAATTCCCAAAAAGTTGGCGTTCTTTTTTTGTTTTCTGGCAAACAAATACTTTTGTTATCTCATGTCTAAAATTCTGTCGAATCAGTTCAACAATTCTAGGGTTTCAATCCTTCAATGTAATTGGGCATTTTGGTAAGTATAAGGCACGATACTCGCATGGATTAGAGTGGTTGTTCTTTAACGTGTACAAATCGTTCTACTCATTTGTTTCGTTGACTAATTTTAAGTTTTAATAGCAATGAATCAAGGAGAACGAGGCTCTTCTCTTGCGGAATCATAGTTGATAACGTTCGGTGAGTAGGGGTAAGTGCTAATTGTGCGAATCGAGTTGTTCCTGATTTTGTAGTCACGAATTGATTGTGTTTTAAGTCTAATTTCGGGTGTTGTTATGTTGATGTTAGGCTTTGAAAGGCTCAAGGGTGGTTTCACAGTGAATCGATACCAGGTGTGTACCCGAAAATGCAAAAAAAGGGATTCACTGAAAGCCGAAATCGTAAACTATCAACGTCACATAGGCGTATGGTTGCCCGTGTGGTAGGCTGTGTGCCATAACACGACCGTGTGATGGCCAGGTAAGCTTGTGCGACACACGGGCTAGACTGATTTAGGCCGTGTGGGCTACACAGCCATATGGGTCCACATAGGTAGTCTACACGGACATGTGGGATTCTGGGCCAGGCCGTGTGATCCATACGGTCAAGGCCAAATTAGGCCATGTGGGCCCACACGGGCAAGTCACATAGGCGTGTGAGCCCATTTAACTGAAATGTGTTCTAAGGTTGCACGGGTTGCCCAAGTCGACTGTGATCCTATTGTAAAGTTGGTAAGCACTACTTCAACCCTTAAATGCGTGAATTGTATGTATGATGTATGTACTGGGCATGATGATTATATGAATGAATACTGAACTGTATGTATAACCGATATTCATGTATTAGCATGTCATATACTGTATGTTGCATTGCATTAGGTTAGATGTTGGTATTTGGAGGAAGTGTACTGAAAGGCTCTTAAACCTATTATCTGGTAGCTCAGCTACAATTTACTAATTATGAGCCGCATTCCATACTACTTGGAGTGTAGGGATGGGTGGGTGTTTTAAACCCGACATAGAGTGTAGGGATTGACAGAGATGGTGTGTAGAGGCTGGTTGGGTAGGTCGCTGTTGACTGATTAATGTATATCTGATACTGAAACTAAAATAGGCTAAGACTCGAACCACTGCTGAAACTGAAATAGGCATAGGCCCAAACTGCATTTGGCTGATGATTGTTGTTTGACTGTATGAATGTCTTCTGTGAGGATTACACATTGAGTTTACATAAACTTACCCCTTTCTATTTTATCTATACAGGTAATCCCTAAACTTAGACGGATCAGTGCGGCGGAGGACTCAACGATGACCACATGTCTACTAAACGGTTTTAATTTCATTTATGGTTCTTATTATCTAATTTTGGGGTATTTTTGACATAATTTGGGACTTTTGACTGTTTACCTTTATTTTGGCTTCTTAACTGTTTTCATAGATTTTTAAACTGTAAAACTCAACAAAAACTCAGTTTAATGAAAAATAACGTTTTCTTAAATGCAGACAGTTTTCTTTAAATATCATGGTTTTAAAAACTTCTGTTACATAATATGTTTTTAAATGAATCAAATTAACAAGAAAATGATTTTGAAATTGACGAGAGATATTTAGAAGCTAATAAACAGAAATGGTTTTAGCTTAACAAATTTGATTTTATATCCCATTTCATGTGACATCGCCAGATTCGATCATAATATCTAAGCCGGGTTTGGGGTATTACATTTAGTGGTATTAGAGCTAGGTTACAAAGCACAACTATGGATTTTGAGTTTTAAAACTTGGTTTCTAAGAATTAATTTTTAAATAATTTGAAATGATTTGACTAAGAATGTGGTACACCGAGTCTTCGGGGCCTATCCTATAAGCATTCTGATAAACTGTTATGATGTTATAGATAGTCTATTCTGAAAACACTCTAGTTAGTGTATACTGAAATTGAAACTGATAGAGACTGTACTTGCAAAAATCAAACTCTGAATTTATGATACTGTTTTACATAAAACATCTGTTAATAAATACTGAAACCATAACTGATTCATAAAAAATCATAATACTAGATAAATCCGAATAGACAAGAGTGCACAAGGTATCCGTGGATGAGGTACTAGAGGCCGTAGAGGGGCTCGAGTTGAGTCCTCTTCTCTGGGCAGTATGCCAAACCTAGATACAAGTGAGATGTCGTCGTCACCTGTTACTGAGACTGGCTCTCAAGATCGCATGGCTGGGGATGACGCATTGTCTCAGGCTATGTTAAGGATACTAGAGAGGGTCACTAGGCCCAACACTAGATCTGGATGCCGAGGGTTAGTTACGAAACGACCCCAGTCCAATGGAGCTGAACTTTTTAAGGGTGTTACTGGAGTCGCCCCTAATGTGGCTGAGTACTGGATGGAGGCTACTGAAAGGATAATGGATGATTTAGACTGTGCCACTGAGCAGAAATTGAAGGGTGCAGTCTCGTTGCTTCGCGATGAGGCCTATTAGTGGTGGCTGGCTATTAAGGAGGGCACACAGCCCAATCGCCTGTCTTAGGAGTTCTTTAAATCTGCCTTCCAAGGGAAGTATGTGGGAGCAAGTTATATTGATACCTGTAAGCATGAGTTTCTGAACCTCACCCAAGGAGACCGATCAATGGCCAAGTATGAGGCCGAATTTTTTAGACTGAGCCGCTATGTGCGAGGTATGATGGCATCTGAATATGATAGATGTATCCATTTTGAGGACGGCCTTAGGGATAATTTGAGGGTACTGATAGCTCCATAGAGTGAGCGAGAGTTCTTCGTTCTAATAGAGAATGCGAAGATCACCGAAGAGGTTAAGTGCGCTGAGCGCCAAAACAGGGACCGTGAGAGGGGTAAGAATAAGAGGGATTCAGAGCCCTCGAGTTCGGTACTGAGGCCTAAGAAAAAGCCCAGGACTGATGGCCCAATTTGAGTTGGGCCCCCTGTTGCTCCTACTAGATTACAGCTGTGGGGAGATTATGGTAAATGACACCAGGGGGAGTGTTGGAGGAGGACTAGGGCGTGTTTGAGGTGTAGGTCATTAGAGTACCGTATTCAGGAGTTTCCGTTGAGGGCCGATCAGATGCAAGCTCCGGGTTCTGGTACTGCATAGCTATAAGGGGTAGTTCAGCAGCTACCGAGGGATCGTGGTCAGGCGAGGGGTGCTAACGGTATGGGCCGTGGATAGAGAGTACCACACAGAGGTGCTGGACAGATTGAGGCAAGGCAGCCTGCTCTGGTTTATACTGCTCGTCGCCGAGAGGACAAAGATACTCCAAACGTCATTACCGGTACGTTCTTAATTTATGGTGTACCTTACTTTGCTTTGATAGACATAAGTTCCACACATTCCTATGTAGCTAGCACTATGTCTGGAAACTTGGGGATTTTGGTTGAGAGTACTTCTAGTGAGGTAAATGTATTGAATCCACTAGGGTAATCGGTTCGCGTTAGCAAACTAAAGGTTCAAGGGTCAGTATTTCTGGCTAATTTGATGGAGCTTCTGTTTGGGGAGTTCGACTTAATTCTGGGTATGGACTGGTTGGTCAAGCACCATGTTAGTCTGGACTATGCAACTAAGAGGGTTGTCTTGAGAACTAAGGGGGATAATGAGGTAGGTATGACTAGAGAACGTCGAAATTATTTGGCGAATGTGATCTCTGCACTGGTAGCGAAGAAACTGGTTCATGAAGGATGTGAGGCGTTCTTGGCCTATATTAGTGTTTCTGTTTCTAGGGACTCTACTGTGAATGACATCAAAACTATAAGGGATTTTTTGAATGTCTTTTTTGAGGAGCTACAGGGTTTACCTCCGAATCGAGAAGTGGAATTTGGGATTGAGCTTCTTCCTGGTATAGCTTTGGTGTCACCGTCCCCTATCACATGGCACCAAAGGAGCTTACTGAGCTTAAGGCTTAACTTCAGGAGTTGTTGGACCATGGGTTCATCCGTCCCAGTGTGTCTTTGTTAAGAAGAAGAATGAGTCCATGAGAATGTATATCAACTACCAGTAACTAAACTAGTTTATTAAGAATAAGTATCCTCTTACGAGGATTGATAATCTGTTTGATTAGTTCTGAGGGGCTTTTGTGTTCTCCAAGATTAATCTATGTTCAGGGTATCACCAGTTGAGGATTAAGGAGGTGGATGTGCATAAGACGGCATTTAGGACTCGTTATGCCTTTTTGTCTAACTAATGCACTGGTCGTATTTATGGATCTGATGAACCGAGTATTCCAGCCTTATCTAGATCAGTTTGTCATGGTCTTCATCGATGACATTTTGGTATACTCTAAGATTGAGGATGAGCACGACAAGTATCTTAGAGTTGTGCTTCAGATTCTGCGTGAGAAAGAGCTCTACACTAAATTCAGTAAATGTGAGTTCTGGCTTCGTGAAGCCACTTTTCTAGGGCAAGTAATTTCTTCTGAGGGGATTTGAGTTGATCCTCATAAGATTGAGGCTGTACTGGATTGGAAATAGCCTAAGAATGTGTCAGAGATCCACAACTTTTTGGGTTTGGCGGGTTATTATTGGCGGTTTGTGGAAGGTTTCTCACTGATTGCAGCACCCTTAACTAAGTTGTTCGTAAGGGTGTCCCTTTCGTTTGGACTGATCCACAGCAACAGAGCTTTGAAAAGCTCAAGTCTGTTCTGACTCAGGCTCTTGTTCTGATACAGCCTGAGTCTGGAAAGGAGTTTGTAGTATACAGTGATGTGTCGCATGTGGGTCTGGGTTGTGCGCTGATGCAGGATAGTAAGGTTGTGGCATATGCGTTTCATCAGCTCAAGACGCATGAGGCAAACTATCTGATGCATGATTTAGAATTGGCCGCTATAGTCTTTGCCTTGAAAATTTAAAGGCACTATCTGTACAGTGAGAAGTGCATTATCTTTACTCATCACAAAAGCCTTAAGTACCTCTTGACTCAGAAGAAGTTGAATCTTAGGCAGCATAGATGGATTGATCTGCTTAAGGACTATGACTGTATTATTGAGTACCATCCTAGCAAGGCCAATGTGGTGGCCGATGCATTGAGCCGTAGGGCGATAACTGATCTAAGAGTGATGTTCGCTCGACTTAGTTTGTTCAAAGACGAAAGTTTGTTGGCCGAGCTGCAGGTTAAACTGACTTGGATAGGAAAGATTCAGGATAAGCAGTTAGAGCATAAATCGTTGGGTCTTCAGTTCTATCAGGTTGAGAGTGGCAGCACTACGGACTTTAGGCTGAAAAATGATTGGGTACTTTGTTTCTGTAGTTAGATTTGTGTACCGAATGATGCTGATCCGAGGCAGTCTATTTTGAGAGAGGCGTATAGTAGCCCTTATGCTATGCATCTCGGTGGGAATAAGATGTATCGAGATCTTTGAAAACTATACTAGTGGTTGGGTTTAAAGCGTGAGGTTACTGATTTTGTGGCATGATGTCTGACATGCCAGTAGGTTAAGGCTGAGCATCAGTTACCTTCAGGTTTGCTACAGCCGGTTAAGATTCTGCTATGGAAGTAGGAGAGAGTGACAATGGACTTCGTTAGTGGGTTGCCCTTGACACCCACTGAGAAGGATTCTTTTTGTGTTATCGTGAATCAATTAACCAAGTCTACGCACTTCATTCCTATTAGGACAGACTATTCTCTTCAAAAGTTGGCAAAGCTCTACAATTTTTGAGATATTAAGACTGCATGGGGTACTAGTCTCAATCATTTCTGATAGGGATCTTTGCTTCACGTCTCGGTTCTGAAAAAAGTTACATGCGGCTAAGGGTTTGATATTAGACTTCAGTATTGCGTTCTATCCTTAGACCGATGGTCAGTCTGAGAGGTTGATTTATATACTGGAGGATATGTTGAGGAGTTGTGTTATTGAACTTCGAGACAGTTGGGAGGATTATCTGCCACTAGTGAAGTTCTCCTATAATAATAGCTTCCAGTCTAGCATTCAAATGGCACCTTACGAAGCTTTGTATGGACGTAAGTGTTGTACTCCCTTATGTTGGACTGAGTTGGGTAAACGACAGGTTCTGGGTCCTAAGTTGGTTTCGAGACAGAGGATAAGGTCTGACTGATCAAAGATCATCTGAAGGTGGCTTCTGATAGACAGAAGTCCAATGCTGATCTGAAGAGACGTAAGATTGAGTATTCTGTGAGGGACTTCATGTTTCTTAAGGTCTCGCCATGGAAGAAGGCTTTAATGTTCAGTCCCAAAGGCAAGTTGAGCCCTAGGTTTATTGGGCCATATCAGATTATGAAGTGAGTGGGACCAGTTGCTTATCAGTTAGAGTTACCTCCAGAGCTAGACCGTATTCATGATGTATTCTACGTGTCGATGTTAAGACATTACCGCTGTAATCCTACTCATATTGTTCCTGCTAAGGAGATTGAGGTTAGGCCAGATTTGACCTTTGAAGAGGAGCTAGTTCAAATTCTGGAACGCGATGTAAAGGTTCCTCGGAAGAAGTTTATCCCTTTAGTAAAGGTGTTGTGGCATAATTATAGCACTGAGGAGGCCATGTGGGAGCCTGAGGATGCGATGCGTCAACATTATCCTCATATGTTCTGATCAGGTAAATTTTGAGGTCAAAATTTTTTTAGGGGGTAGAGTTGTAACGCCCCAAAATTTTTATTTCGGCTTTTGCAAAAATGTGACATGACTATGTATCTAGTTCAGTGGTTAAGTTTTCTTGGTGTGTGTAAGAAGTCCCAAGTTCAAGCCCTATCTTTGGCAAATTTTGATATTTTTCTAAGTTAAGCCTTGCATTTGGAGAGTTGGCTTATATTTAATTATTTGTAGGAATATATCAGAATGGGCCTACTGGTCTGGTGGTTAGGTGGAGTGTGGGTCTGCTGGAGGTCTTGTGTTCAAATCCTTACTCAAGCAGGATTGGTAATATTTTTGCTCAGTTCCCTGTTAGAGTCTTGAGAGAGTGGGATTCTGAATAGTGGATGTAGTGCTTAAATGGGAGAGTGAATTAAGGAATTAGTGGGTTAATCTTTTTATTTCATTTTATTTCTTTTCTTTTTGAAAAACTCCTAAAAATTTGACGTTCTTTTTTTGTTGTCTGGCAAACAAATACTTTTGTTATCTCATGTCCAAAATTCTGTCGAATACGTTCAACAATTCTAGGGTTTCAATCCTTCCGTGTAATTGGGCATTTTGGTAAGTATAAAGCTCAATACTCGCGTGGATTGGAGTGACTGTTCTTTAGCGTGTACAAATAGTTCTACTCATTGGTTTCGTTGACTGATTTTAAGTTTTGACAGCAGTGAATCAGGGAGAACAAGGCTTTTCTCTTGCAAAATTATAGTTGATAACATTCAGCGAGTTGGGGTAAGTGCTAATCGTGTGAATTGAGTTGTTGCCAATTTTGTAGTCATGAATTGTGTTTTAAGTCTAATTTCTGGTGTTGTTATGTTGATGTTAGGCTTTGAAAGGATTGGGATTGGTTTCACAACGAATCGATACCAGGTGTGTACCCGAAAACGCAGAAAATAGGATTTAGTAAAATTCAAACTTGCAAACTATCAACGCCATACAGGCGTGTGGTCACCCGTGTGGTAAGCCATGTGCCATAACAAGGGCATGTGATCGATAATGCCAGGCCGTGCGCGCAAGACATGGCTTTGTGATGGCCAGGTAAGCTTGTACAACATACGGACTAGAATGATTTGGGCCGTGTGGGACACATGGGCGTGTGGGTCCACACGGGTAGTCCACACGAGTGTTTAGGATTCTGGGCCAAGCCGTGTGATCCACACGGCCAAGGCCAAATTAGGCCGTATAGGCCACACGGGTGTGTGGGCCCACACAGGTAGGCTACATGGGCGTGTGAGCCCATTTAATTGAAATGTGTTGTAAGGTTACACAAGTCGCCCAAGTCGACTGTGATCCTACTGTAAGGTCGGTAAGCACTACTTAGACCCTTAAATGCGTGAACTGTATGTATGATGTATGTACTGAACATGATGATTATATGAATGAATATTGAACTGTATGTATAACTGATATTCATGTATTAACATGACATATATTGTATGTTTCATTGCATTGGGTTGGGATGTTGGTATTTAGAGGAAGTGCACTGAAAGGCTCTTAAGCCTATTATCTGGCAGCTCAACTGCTATTTACTAATTATGTGCCGCATTCGGTACTACTTGGAGTGTAGGGATGGGTGGGTGTTTTAAACTCCACATGGAGTGTAGGGATGGAAAGAGATGGTGTGTAGAGGCTGGTTGGGTAGGACTCTGTTTACTGATTAATGCATATCTGATACTGAAACTGAAATAGGCTAAGGCCCGAACTGCTACTGAAACTGAAATGGGCTTAGGCCCAGATTACATTTGACTGATGACTGTTGTTTGACTGTATGCATGTCTTCTGTGGGGATTACACACTGAGTTTACGTAAACTCACTCCTTTCTATTTTATCTATACAGATAATACTCAAACTTAGACGGATCGGTGCGGCGGAGGACTCAACGGTGACCACATGTCGACTGAACGGTTTTAATTTCATTCATGGTTTTTATTATCTAGTTTGGGGTATTTTTGACGTAATTTGGGACTTTAGACTATTTACCTTTATTTTGGCTTCTTAACTGTTTTCATGGACTTTTAAACTGCAAAACTCAACGAAATCTCGGTTTAATGAAAACAACATTTTCTTAAATGCAAACGGTTTTCTCTAAATATCATAGTTTTAAAAACTTTCACTGCAGAATATGTTTTTAAACGAATCAAATTAACGAGAAAATGATTTTGAAATAGACGAGAGATAATTAGAAGCTAATAAACGGAAACGATTTCAACTTAATAAATTTGATTTTAAATCTCATTCCATGTGACATCGTCAGATTGAGCCATAACGTTTAAGCCAGGTTTGTGGTGTCACAAAAGACTTTTATAGCTAGAGAGCTCTTTGGGAAACATATGAAAGGGCACAATAATGAAAAATATGAATCATCTACTTCACTAGGTCAAGTGGGAGACTGTTGGATTTGGTGTCTTAAGTGGAGTATTTTTGTCAATATACACTTATAATTTTTTTAACAGATTGGTTAATAAAAAAAATTTATTGATTACAATTAATATATCTTGTATTATTATCTTCAAATGGTTTTTGCACGCAACGCAAAATGAAAACAAATGTTGCTAATTAGTTGTCTAATGTTTAACTAATACTGAGTGATATTACATGATCAGATCGTAATACGAAAAGATAGCTTGTATTAGTAGACAAACCTAAATATGTCCTTAGTCTAATCGAAAATAAGCAAACCGATTAAAAGACTAATATGTCGTCTATCAAGTCTAATTAGGGAGATGTCTTGTCTTTGGCATCAGAGTGAATGACTCCTACAAGATAGAGACATAGATGTGACTGACTGGATTGACGATACATTGGACAAGACCCAAGAAGAATAGATCCTGAATCTGTTTATGGATTTATTCACTTATGACGGTCATAATACGGCATACCTAAATCTTGAATGGATGGCAGACTATGTATGCGTGAGTTGTACACTTTGCTGTAAGTAAAAGTCTGAGTTCAAATAGATAAGGAACTGAAAGCTAGTGTATTGGATGTACAAATTTCTAGTATGTAGTGTCATTCACAACAGTGGAATTCATATCCCAAAATATGGTAAATGATATCCTCTCATTGGCATTACATGATGAAAAGTAAACGTGACCACAGGTCGTTCACCTTTGTGATGGATGACTTAATCACTATTTGATAGTGATTAACTTTTCATGAAGGAAGGTGTAATGGTTACCATGAGATAAAATAGGATCATATTGAAGGAACAGATATCCTATGAGGATAACATATTTATGACAAAGTCATTGGACGAACACTGAGTAAATGCTTTTGTAATGGTATGTTGGTAAGGAGAGTTCAGTTACAATACTATAGTGGAATGACTTCCTGACTAAATGAGTTTATAATTAATAAGCGAAAAGCCGAAACTTAATTATAAATCATTTGAGCCTCAACTACATATGTCCAATCAGTCCCTCTGCTAGCTCGTTAAAATCATAAATGAATTGCGTGTTTGAATAAAAATGAACAAAATGAATAGAAAAAGGGAAACATTCAAGAATGATTATAGTTTTCTTCGAAATGGAGAAATGCAATAATTTGGAAATGAATGTAGGTTACTAAAATTGGAAATGAAAATGGAAACTTGTAATCCTATATAGGATTACTTAAAGAATGATGGATGAATAAGTTTATGTTTTTGGATTAATTTGAAGCCAAAAATGAAAATAAATCTTTCAGTCATAGTGAACATGTTGAGTTGTGACATATTGAACAAATTTTCTCGAAATTTTACTGGGGGAAAAAAGGTTAAAATTTTACTAAGGTAAAATTAGGGTAAGAAAATTATTTAATATATGGATATTTAAATGTATTTTGAGAAATAGAAAAATTGAATCAGGTTTGATCATATTATAGAGTACTAGGTCAAAAAGGCCCAAGAAGTACTCGTAATTAGATTCGATGTGAAAAAGGCCTAAAACCCCTTATGTAAGGAGGTGGAACGGCAAGACCTTAGTATCACTAACTAGGGTTGTCGCCCCCTATAGTAGAAATAAACTTCTACAACTCTACAAGGTTTTATCTTCTCTTCTTATAAATAGATGACATCGGTAGAGCTATTTACATAACTTTAAGAGATTGTTATTTTGCAGAAAAATAGAGAGAATTTATTCTCAACTTATAAACATATTGTTTAGAATAACAATTTTACCGTTTTCTATTAAAGAAGAGAGAATTTTTGTTTTCACCCCAAAATGAAAACTTTTTCTAATTTTTTGTTATGATTCAATGGATTCGAGCCCACACTTGAAGTAGTTCGTGGTTCGAGAATAGCAAAGAAGATTGTTTGGTTGAAAGCCAAAAAAATCAAAGATACACTTGTCGAAAAACACAAGTACGAATTCGATTATGGTTTATTGCCATAAATATCACAAACTGGGTTAGTTTTCAAAATTTTAATTTGTTGTTGTGCAAGAAAACTGTTTTTAAACTGAATTTTTTCCTACACGGGATACCTAAATTAGGTCCTTCAAAAGATATTTACGTTAGCTTATAACAGATTCCAAATTTAAACAAGATTATCAAGAGTTTCGGTAAAATTTGCAATGGATCGTAATCGAATTGAAATATTAGTGAGATCTGACGCTTTTTAGAATTTACGAGTTCTTAAAAATCGAAACCAGAGTAGTTACCTAACTTTTGATGAAAATACGGGATGCGATTGTCGGAAATTATGAAACCAGTGAACAAAACGAGTTAATGGAAATAGATTTTGAGTTGGGATGGCAAAAAGATGTAAAATTTAATAATAAAAAAAAGAGAAAAAAAAAAGAATATAAAGAGAAGAGAGGAAAATTCCTATTTAGGGTTGGAAAGAAATTAAAATCCATATCTAATTAAGAGAGATTGGAGTAAATACTTAGAGTTTGGAAATCCTAGGAGCCTACATAGTAAATTCCCTTTGTCGAAATTAAAAAAAATATATAAAGAAAGGGTGGTGTGACTTAAACTAAGGAATCAGGAGAAAAAGATATAATGTTTAACCATTCAGCTACAACCCACACTTGATTATTTTCTACTCAATTTAATATATATTCAAGTATGATTTTGAATATAGGCTGCTGAAAAATAAAGAAAAGAAATGAAAAAAATTGTGGCTTGAAAAACCCTAAAAAAGTGCACTAAACATTTAATCATTAAGCCTAATTATTTATTTGGCTAATTTTTACAATTAATTCCCCTCGGGTTATTACCACGTCACTTGATGTTACTTGATGCAAATTAGGGTATGTACATTTTTATATTATATTTAAAATATATATGATTTGCTTAAATTCTTATTCTATTTTTAACAATAAATTTATTTTATTTTTCAAAAAAACATTAAGAAGTTCTCCAAGAGAATTTTAAATTAACTTTTACATTTTTATAACTTTGGTGTATTCTATTATGAATTTTAAATATAATTTATTTTATTTTATTTTTACTCACGAATAAAAAAACTACTTATATAATATTTTAAAGAATATAAAAGTTCATAAAATTCAACCAATTGAAAGTTTACGGTTATATTTTTTTAGATTTAATTGTAAATTTGGCCATTAACGTTTGCATGTTTTGTCAAAATGACCCTATTTGTATTTTTGAGCATTTTTTAGCTATCAACTTTTGTTCTTTTTTCCAAACTGCTTTTCCAATAGATTTAATGAAAGTACTTTTAAAAAAGTTAAGGGGATTATATGAAATTTCATATATGGAATATTTTTAATGGAATGTAATTTCTTACTTAAATAACTCTATAAGATAAATTACATGTGGAAAAATTGAAATCTTGAATTTATTCATTAAATCTATTAGAAAAAGCAGTTTGAAAAAAATATTATGGCTAAAAAAATTCAAAAATACAATTAGGATCATTTTGACAAAATATGAAAACATTAGTAGCCAAATTTATCATAAAGCTTTTTTTTTTACTAATATTCTTTTTGAACATGGTAGCTTTTATTGAAAAAACAATGAATGACTCTTTGTTTGCCTAATTTCGAACATTGTAAGGGCTAAAGAAGTAAACTATTCGTTATTGTATAATTTATTATTTAAAACTAAATTGCTTTTAGTGGCAAAATTTCATTTATAGATTATTAAAAGAGCAGGCCAATATGTTTCCAAGACATTCGGATTTGAATGTTAGAATCAAGTCAAAACAAATGACTGAATCCCACCAATTTTGATTGCTTCATATTCATCCCTTTTTTAAATTTAAAACATTTATATTCTTATAATATTTTAATGTTTTTTTTGTTAATTTTAAAAATAAAAATATATTCTATTTTGATAATTAGAACTGTTTGGATTTTTTTTGAAAATAAATCGTTTGGTTTTATTAATAAGGGTCCGAAAACAAGTATTAATTAAATACATCTGAAACAATTAATAAAAGAACGATAATCAAGAAAGAAAATAATTCTCAAAAGGAACTAAAAGGAAAACTAAAATTCTTCCAAAAAACCCCTTCAAGTTACCAGAGAGACCAAATGGTTAAACCCATTTTAAGAATTAAAATCTATCAATGGGGTCAGTCAGGAGGGGAAATTGAGGTTATCCTTTAATAAATAAATTAAATCCTCAATCCAAAAGAATAGGACCTAGATATGCAAAAGCTCATAGCGGCTCTATGAAGCGGCGGTCCGATGCTACAAGATCGATGACCCCTAAAAGCGCGTCTACAACCCAGAATCAATCCTATGTGTTTTTCAAACCTTATGCCGCCATTGCATATGCAACAGTGTTTCCTCTTCTGGCAATGAAGTTAAAACGACATGTTAAAAAGCTTCAAGATAATACTTTCACATCCTAGGTAATCGGCCGAATTTTAGAATAGCCCTCCTCTTTTGACTGTAATTTCAATATAACAATTCTTGAATCGTTTTCCAAGACAACACGCAAAAAGCCCATTTATTAAGTAAATTAATAAAAACTCATGTTATAAAATTGAAAAGTTTTTAAATTGATTAAAAGATTTAATATTTTTAATTTATAAGTAAAATTAATTATATTAAACTATTATCTAAATCAAAATCAAATAAATTTTTTAATGTATTCAATTAAAGTACAATAACAATTAGAGTTATAAATAATTCAGAACCTAATTTCTATTGCAAAAGTCAATTATTAGAAAGCTAAATAAGATTGATAATCAAAAATTAAATTGAATAGAATTTATGCATAATAAAACTTAAATAAATTAAAAATTGAATTGAGAATACATATCTTTTTTTTAATTTTGAAATTGAGTAAATTGATCAATTTATGAAAAAAATCAAAGTAATTTAATCATTGTCAAATTTGAAGGCAAGCAACTAAAGACAATTAATCATGGTATTAATGTCCGTCATCAGTTGTACATAATTTTGATTGGTATAACAAATTTAGCTCTTAATGTTCACATGTTTTGTCAGTTTGATTTTGATTCTAAAAAAACTCAACAAATTTAGCCTCAACATTTACACAAATGTTGCAAGCTAAATTTCCTAAATCGACACAAATTGACAAAATGTCTAAACTTCAAGAGCTAAATTTGTTACTCTACCAATCAAAATTATGTACAATTGACAAAAAAACATTAACATCGAAACTAATTGTCCTTAATTGCTCACTTTCAAAATTGCTAGAGATTAAATTATCTATTTTTTTAAAGAGCACGATTTACTTAATATCAAAATTGAGAGGGAGTGAAATTTTTTTATTTTTTATTTTGTACATATAAAATTTGAATTGATAACCCAAAGTGAAATATCATAATTGAGTTAATTGAAGTAAATATGCTAAAAAAACAATTGAGAAATTATGTTGATTTTCAAAAAGTTTACCGATTTACGTTGATTTTAGATAGAGAAAGGAATATGCGTTCTACAGGGTGTGTTTTCCTTAGTATTCCAAACTTTCACAGTGTTATAAATATATTTTGAACGCCGATGATTAGGTTTTTTGTATTTTTCCCAAATTGTATAATTTGTTTTACATCTCAAATGCACACTTATTTATAATATATGAAACAAATCTATTAAATTGGTTTGCTTTGTACCATATCATATTGTGAATTTAAAATTTACAATTATTTTTGTTACTTTTTCCTTTAAGTTTTTGTCCATCCATTTGTTAAGTACAATATTTTGACAAAGCAAAAAATTGCTCAGAAGGTTTGGGAAAATATTAAAACTTTGGCTTGCGTATTGTAATATATCTTACTTCAAGAATTAATATTAACTTACACTTTATAGAAAAAAATAATTAATAAATGAATAAGTTAGTGTTTTCATTGCATGAGTTAATGTTTTAATTAGCTCTTCTCCTAGATTCTCTCAAGTTGTGTGAACATGTTGGCTTTGTATGCCTTAGGTTCCTACAGTATGTGCATAACCTTGGTGTGTATCCCCGCACTTGAATATCCATAATTCCTTGTATCCAAGTTGAGTTTGGTCAACCTTTCAGCTCGCACCGTGAGTCCTTATCTGATACCAACTTGAAAGAAGCGTGTGAGGTAGGCAACCACATGCTTTCAACCTGGATATGTAGGGATTCAGGTTTCCAAACATTATACGTGTAACACCCCCTAACCCTAAATCATTACCGAAATAGGGTTACGAAGCATTACCAAACCTTTCAGACATATTACGAACATTATACAAATAAATAACATACATATTGTAAAACATTCATAATATCCCTTTTAAGGACCTCGAGGCCCAAAATACGTGTTAAAAGTGATTCGGGACCAATTCAAGTACTCAAGAATTTTTTTTGTGAAATTCCGAAGTTTTTCTCAAATACAGGGCTCACACGCCCCTGTGGGCTCAATATAACCCCTTTTTAAACATCTAGCCAACGTTGCAAACTTAAAACGTACCCAATTCAAACCAATATCACAACCAATGCAATTTTATATACAATTACACTTGATTCATATCAAAACATCAATCTATTAATTTACTCAAGGTATAATCATAAGAATTTTAAAAATAATATTCAAACTAAATTAGTTAATTTCATTAATTTCCATTTTTTTAACTTTATATCAAAAGTACCATTTCATAGTCTTATCATTTCACATAACCATTCAAACACATCATTTATTACCAATTCTAAAATGACTCATACATAACCTAGGTACATGCCACTTTTACTAAAAGATATATACATCACCAAAGTTTTCTGAGATCGGGATTGGCTTTGGAGGCTGGACTAGAACATTTTACTTCAACTAATCTGCGCACGGAAAACAACCGTACGCTGAGTATGGATATACTCAGTGGTATTACTATAATTCAAATTACTTGATATAACATACAAATCATGCTTATTAAAATTTACAAATGAACAAAATATACTTATTCATTACATAACAACCATAGCCATTCTAAATAGCTTTTCTTTACAGATTTCATTCATCAATACACTATTATCTATTCGTGAACAATGATTCATACTATGCATTTTCATAATCTCATTTAATTGATTCATCAATCATTCCCTAAACCTTTGGTTCATTCATTCATTCTCATTTCTCAATTTCAATTTCTTATTTCATTTCTCAATCAAGATCATTTACTTTCATTCAATTTTACCATTTCATTCGTTACTCCTATTAACAAAACTCGGACTTTAGCGGATACACGGATCCAACCAAACACTCCAGTATGGCACCCAGTGCCTTATCAGTTAGTTCGAAGCAAATAATTGACACCCAGTGTCTCATTGGCCAAGCCGAAGTAAGTTGGTACCTAGTACCTCATCGAATCTATCTGAAGTTGTAACACCCTAAACCCGGCCCAGACGTTATGGCCGGATCCGACATGCCACATCGAAACGTTCAAAACATTTTATATTATTGATCCAGAAAAACCTACTTAGTGTTTTAAAAGATAATTTCATTATAGGTTAAAGTGAATGGAAACTGTGCACCAGGTAGGAAACCGGAAAAGAGGAGGTGAGTCTATCGAACTACTTAAGTACCAAGCTCCCTTCGGATCCAATCCTAGACATGCACACTGCCATTGCCACACCTTAACGTCATGTATATTTTTAGGAAACCGATTTCATTAAGTCATTTTTAGGAAAAGTGATTAATTTTAGAAAATACTTTCATTGCGGAAGCTTTGCTTGTTGTCGTGTTATTTTGAAATCAATTGTTTTTTTTTTTGAAAACGCGCCATAAAGATATCCAATTTCAACAGTTAAAATAAGTAATACCTATCTTAGTAATACATATTAAAACCATCAAAAATAATTAAGCGGCCTTATTACATTTAAAAACCCAAACCTCAACGTAAATAATAGGATGTCCAGTTCACAAAAAGAAAACCAAACTTTCAGAACGGGTGGCCACTCCGAATTCCCTCACAGCTCCAAGCCCACTATGGTTGGGGATTTCCTGCGTGGATGAAAATAAAAGGGGTGAGTTTGGGGAAACTCAGTGTGTAAGGAAAACCCATTCAAAGCCCAAGTCAGCTCAAGCCTATTGGGCCTAAGCCCATTCAGGTAACAGTGGTACTGGACCAGAGCCCTTTTCAGATTACAATAAACTGGGCCTTGACCCCTTATTCAGATAACAGTACGGCCCATAGGCCCATTTCAAAATACATGCAACATCAATAACATATGCAAGCCCATTGGGGAGACTACTCAACCCACCAACCACTACACTCCACCCGTACCAGCCCTACACTCCATGTGGGGAATAGCTCAACCCACCTAGCCCAACACTCCACAGTTGCAGCCTTGCTGCTCAGTTAACAGTAAATTGAGGCAAAGCCTCCAGTACGTGGACAAGCCACTTTCAGTACTTCCTCCGTCAATATCCCAATCCCATGCATCAGATAATAACAACATGGCATGCAGTAAATAACAATAGTCAAACATGCATTTAGGTCAATTTAACCCTAGGGGTATTTCGGTAATTTATCTACTAGGGGTAAAACTGTAAATTTTCCACTTTTAAAGGTATTTCAGTAATTTATCTATTTTAGGGTTTTTCATGCATATTCCTACTGTTCACGTACTAACAGAATCACGTACCGAGGGTTCTTACCGAATTGGGCCCGTTGGCCCATCATTCCAATTTTGGCCCATTAAGCCCAAAAATATCGAGGGCACAGAAATCATGCACTTTGCAGTCCAAATTTTGCAGCTTACCAAAAACATCAATCGATTTACCTCACGAGCATTCGCACACTCGCAAATCTACAAAATACTGGTTTTCGGCATTTCGGATTTTCGACTTTTGCCGATCTAGACTAAGAAAGAGGGTGTTAGTTACACACCTGTTTGCGACGATATGCTGACGAGATTCACACACGAGCTGCCTACAATTTGATTACTAACACGTTAATCTAACTATTCAAATACGAACTACGTATTAACCCCTTACAATATTCGGCCAACCACACCTACAGATCAGAGTAAGCTTATAAGAAATCAATAAGCAACTCGTTAACAAATTTCTGTCAATGTTTACCACATAATCATAATTTCACTGCAAGCTATCTTCCTGAGCAACAGTTACTAAATTATTTATAACTGGAGCTACGAAACTCCAAATCAAGTACCGTTAATTTTCCCTGAAAACAGGCTCATATATCTTCTATCCATAAAATTTTCAGAATTTTTGGTATGGCCAATCAATACCAGATTTTTCTTAAAGTTTCCCATGTTTCACTGTTTGACTAATCTGACCACTCTTCATTACGAATCAAATTTTTCATTGTACAGAATTCAAAATATGTTCTCGTTTATTCCATTTGAAACTAGACTCATTAAGCTTTAATTACATAATTTATGCAGCTTCTAACGCATCTCCCACAATTTATGGTGATTTTCCAAATTCACGTTACTGCTGCTGTCCCAAGCAGATTTATTACCAAATCACTCTTTCACACCTAACTTGCATGCTTGTTATTTAAACATGTATATCACCAATCAATCATCAAATATCTATGATTTTACTTAAGTATAATCTCTATTTCATCATTTTAAAGCACAACATGTTAGCCGATTTTTTCCCCTTAGCATCTAAGGCACATGCATGCTCATTTGTTTGGCTCAACTTCACCTATCTTCCATTTTTCATCAAAAGAACATGAAACAACAACCATTTCCTTCATTTTAATTCATGACTAAATGCTCACAACACAACTAAAAACCAAAAATATGCTTCAAGAGTTAAGGTAGAATCAAGAAGAACTCATGAACATTAAGATAGAAGCAAACTACCATGAACTTACCTTCAATTTTCTTCCCCAAGTGACCGAACATTCAAGAGCTTTCTTCTCTCCTTTCTCTTCTCTAACTTTCGGCTATGATGAACAAAGATGGACAAAACTTTGTTCTTTTCACCCCTTTTTCTTTTAATAAAATTTCATATTTCATCCATTTAATTCTTTAATACAAAAGACATGAAATGCCCATCATGGAACATTTACCTAAACCATTATCATGGAACATTTACCTAACCTATTATCATGGAATATTTACCTAATCCATTATCATGGAACATTTATCTAACCCATTATCAATTTGTACCATGAATTATGGATATCAAGTGCTCATATTGTCTACAACAACATGATGGCTGGCCACTTCATGTAAAATGGGAGGTTTGTTATGCAAATCCTCCTATTTTGCACTCCTATTTATTTGGCCACTTCAATTTAGCCTATAGCATTTTTAAACATTTTCACATAGGTCATATTTCATAATTTCACCCCCTTTTTCTTATGGAACAAAAATTAACTAAAATTTCCGGGTTCTATCTTAAGCTTGGGCCTTCTAGAGGCCCACTAACATAATTAAACCTATGCCAACATTCACAGAATTCCCGAAAATTGGGGCGTTACAGAAGTAATATACTGACACCTAGTGTCTCATCGACTCGAGGTCGAAGTATCCCTGAACACTTCCAATCCTATGGCATGCCAACTATATCCGACTCTGCCCGACTAGTTAATAGGGTATTTAAATCACATATAGCCTCAATTCAATCACAATTTCTTACATTTTCAATTCAATCGTTTTTCCATTTTTAAATCAATATTCAATCTATATATTCACACATTTTCACAATTCAATACATTTTCATTCAATCCAATATCAATACTCACCTTAATTTCTCTTACCATGCATATTAATCACTATTCACAATTAATAATAAATAAATTCAAATTATAATACAAAGCAGAATTTCTCCTGAGTTACTCTCCCGCAATCTTTTCCTTTCCCTTCTGAGCCAATGTCTCTGGTTTGATGTTAGCTATGAAACTTAAAATAATTTACAATTATTAATACAACAACTATTCACATCAAATACTTGAATTTCCTATTTAACTTCTACCTTAATTCCAATTTAATCCTTAACCAAGATCATCTATTTTTCCATCCCAATTCATACCTTATTTATATTCAATTTTCAACCAAACTTAAACTTAACTCTCTAATTTTCATAATAAATACCTAATTTTGAATTTCTTGCAATTTAGTCCCTATTACACAAAATTTATAGCCTATTCTACAATTTAATCCTTCTCTCAATTCTAATTAGAAATTCTATTAATTCAATCTCTAATTCACACTTTTACTCAACAAAACAAAATTAGTATCTAAAAATCTAATAACTTCCAAAATTTCAACATATACTTAGTAGTATTTTGTTTTAGGATCATAAAAACTCAAAAATTACAGGAAATGAATTTAAATTGACTTCCCAATTAAACTTCAAACTTTAAAATCCCTAATTTTCTTTTCTTTTTCTTTCTTTCCCTTTCTTTCCTTCTTTTCTTCTCTGTTTTCGTCCCCCAATTCTTTTCTTTATTTCTTTTTATTCATTTGTTTCATTTATTTTACTTTAATTCCTTTGTTTATCAATTTAATAATAATATATTATAATAATATAAATATTTTTTACTTATATAATAAGTAAATATATAATTATATTACAAGTGTACACATATTTATTATTACTATTACACATGTATGGTTTCATTACCATACATTTGTCTCTATTTATTTTATTTAATATAATATAATATAATATAATATAATATAATAATAATCTAATAATATATTTTAACACATAAAAATATTAGATTTTTATGCTTATGCCGCCTCAAATTTGGCAATTGGCATAATTGCCTATTTAGTCCTTTTTATTTTTTTAATCTTTAATTAAACTTTCACACCTATTTCAATTTAGTCCTTTTTTCTAATTATTCTTAATTCTAACTAATTCACCTAACCAAAACCTAATTAAACACACAACTAACTTCGTAAATATTTTTAATAAATATTTACGAATCTTTTTACTAAAACGAAGGCCCAATAACACATTTTTTTATGCTCGTGAAATTTGCGTCATTGCAATACGCGTGTTCAATTTTGTAAACTTCATCAACGTAGGTCATACAATTTATACGTTTCGAGGCACATGTCGCAATTGCATGTGTGCATGGATAACAAAGTGCTTGTAACCTCCTATAGTCGTAGGTCATTTGTTTGATGCCTACATGATACGCCCCACTGATAAATTCACAATCGGATATATGGGGCTACTTAACCCTATATACTAGATTTGGTCCCAAGTGACACATTGAAGTCATTGAGTTCGCGATTTCTATATTTTCCCCAATATATTTCTACACCAACTCATACCAAACATGACGATCCTTTATTTATCCCACGTATGTCTCAACCTATTTTGGAAACCAAGCTGCTCACCGGAAATATGTTTCCTTGACCACTAAGGTTACTGGCAAATGACACGTCTCTTTCAGTATAGAATTAATGCATTCCGCTAGGTTCGAGGTCATGTGCTCGTATCTTAGTCCTTTGTCATACGACTGCGTCCATTGCTCCTTCAGTATCCATTGAGGTACTCCACACCCAGATAGTTTATAGCCCGTAGTCTCTCTAACATTTCATGGAATCGATGTTGGATGAGCTCGTATCCTGTCAATGAAAATCAATAATACATTCGAGAAAAGTGACCTAAAATGTATATGTTAAATTATTTTACAAGAAACCAATTTTATTTACAACATACCCATGTTAATGACATGTTGTCGCTCCGCATACTTATGGTATCAACCCATGTAATTAGACATTATATGATGCAAACAATACCTATGGTCTGCATGATCCCATAGGCTTGAATGCCGATCTAATGCAGCTTGTATTTTAGTGCCCCTGTTGGAAATGATGCATACATCATGCTATGGCATAGCATGCCTTCTCAGGTTAGTTAAGAAAAAATCTAGTCATCACTAGATTCTTCTAGAGTTATTGAAAAATCTATTGGCAGGATTCTTCAGTTACCATATTGTGCAACAACTACTAACAACTTATGCTCTTATCTCCCGTATAGGAATGTGTCATCAATTTGGATAAGTGGCTTACAATTCCAAAGTGCAGTTACACATTACTTGAAAGTCTAGAAAAAATAGTGGAAAGCTCTTTTTCTAAGGACCAAGTGATCACCAATATACGCAAGCTTTGTTTGTAGCTTGGTTATGGAACCTGGCATGTACCGCTCCATTACCTGACACATTGCCACAATTATTGTAGGATTTCTCCTACCCGTTGTGCATCTTCTCCAACACTTTCTACTTTGCGGACTATGCCTTGTAGTAGGACACGATGTAATCAAACTTGCTACAGATATGTGCGATCAAAACTGGGACCAAAATCCTAAGACCCACTTTGACCATAGGTACTATAAAGTCAGATATCATATTTGAATCCAATTTCAGATGATCGGTCAACATGCCTAAAAATAATAAATTGGGTCACCATACATAATAGAATGTGGGAAAAAAGTTCAGAATTCAAGTCAATGTTGTTAATCATGATACATATTAGCTACAACACATGTATGTAGCGTGGTAAACTTCTTGATTGTCCAAAACTATGACTTCTTCTTCACATATGCCATGATTTTCCATGGACATCCTATTTCATGCATTGTGCACTTTGCCTCATATTTCTCAGTCCAGGAGTATATAAGGTGAAGTTGATGCCAAGCTGTATGTTATGCCGCTTGACAGTAGTTACAAAAGCATCTTTGGAGTCAAACTCCATCCCAACCTCTAAATGGCCAAAATTTGTCAATGAAGATGCATGCCCTAATCTTCTAAAAGGGAGGTTTGGGAATTCTAAACCTCATTCAGCAATAAGACTAAGAGTTCGCATGTGGGGTGGGGGTTGGTACGCCGTGAAACCCAGGTCATCCCATTGAGCAATGTCCAAAGCTTTGTCGTCAGATCCACCGTCTTATAGTTTAGTAGCAATGAGATCCAGTTATGAAATTATTGTAATTTTTACACATCAAGGTTTTCCTCCTCTATTGGGTCATTATATGTTTCTTCATCCTTTTCATTCTCTTCTTATTCGTTATCAAAGTCGGTTGTAAGTCTAGGGTCAAATGTGCCCTCGCCGATTGAGGTTATCGGGAGTAGATCATCCGTTTTTGTAAATTAGATGTCAACCCCAAAATCACTTATGTTTAAGCTACCCTAGTAACTTGATGGCGTGCTCATGTGAATATTACCAGTGTTGAACATCAGCGTGCCAAAGTTAAAATCAAAGGCACTGACAGAATGTTTACAGGTGTGTTGTAGGCCCGGTAACCAAATACCCCCTACTGTCCCCCACCTTAGTAATCAGGGGGCGAAACTGATGAATGTCTCGCCATTGATGATGATTCTGGTGAGTCTTGGTATGAGTTTTGTAGTAATGATGTAAATCCATAGCACAACTCTGCGGTGGGACTTTCAGCTTCTTGATCTGGCGTGAAATTTGGTAGACATGGTGTAATTGATCTCGGGCCACCTTCATCCTTTTCGACGAAGTTGGCATACAATTTTAGTATAGCAATCCTACTAGAGTAATGAGATTCGATCACCTACTCCAAATCGTTGTCACTAGTGATATAAAAAATGACATATTTAGCTGGTTCCAATGACAAAAGATATCTACATTTAAGGCTCAAAATTCTTTTCTAGATTCTCACTTTGTGACTAATCCTTGTCCAAAGCTCTTTTAACATTATGGTCCGGTTGATTACCAGATCTTTAGATTGTATTGATAAAAAAATGGGTCCAATTTTGGTCTCACAAATTTGATTGTTGTAATGGATAAGAGCTCTAACTCGTTTACTTATCTTCAACCAAATAGCTTGATCCACATGTTTAAAATCGAGAGAATAGTAAAAAAATATAGTACTCATCACCCAAAATCCTAAACATACACGTAACTTAATGAATTACCCTTGCTTCGACAACAACGTAGGAATGAAATTCAAGTTTTCACAGCAACGCCAATTACTCCTAATGTCAAGTATCTTTCAGATCAACAATTTGTTTTGAAGCTCAATATAGAAAATCAAAGGCCTGTATTGAGTTTTTTTTCTATAGAGCTCTTTTGTGGGGGAGAAAATGCTCCCTCGCAGCGGTGTTTTTTAGGAATCATGAAATTTTTATCCCAAGAATCCCAAGTTGTAAGGGCTTAAAGATAGAAGTAATTAAGTTAGCTTGGGGGTTGAAATGGCCAGAGAGAAAACACTCCCTAAAGGACTCTTTTTCATCTGACATTACAATGAAAATGCTTTTTATAGGACACATTTTCTATTGACATGTGGCTGAAGAACATGTTCTAAAAGAAGTGTTTTCACCACCATGTTAAATAAAAACGCGTCCTCCTAGGAGCATTTCCTTTTTGGCCATTTCAACCTCCAAGCCAACTTGATTGCTTCTGCCTCTTAACCCTTGCAACTCGAGATAAAAAAATTCCCTTTTTTACCCCACTCTATCCCCTATATAAATGCACATTCCCATCTCCTCAATTCAATATCTTAAATTTTTTTCTTGCATGTTGAAATTTTCAGGTTTAAATATTTATTTCTCTCTCGCTTTAAGGGAGACATAGTCATAGTTTTAAGTTTTTTTTGAGTTCACGGTGATGTAACGGAGCTCGATAATTTACAAATTTCACTTGTCATGTGAGTATAACTCCATCACCTGAGAAACCGGAATCCCTTTACAACTCGAGGTCCAAGTTGGCGGTGACTATACTGCCTTGGGTTAAAGTGTAACTAAGGCTCCAAGGTTACAAAGGTTATGATGTCAAAGGATGGAGTATAACTGGGGCCTTAGCTGATGTTGGTTATGCATGCACAACAACCAATTTCTCCTTGTTAGAGGAGTATGTTTTATGAAACCCACATGAAAGAGGAAGAAAAACATAGGGGTTTTCCAGTATAATAAAGTAATTCGTGTTGTCCATGTCCACCAAAAGCAGTGACCATGTTAGTAAAACCTATTACACCCCAATTATGTCACAGATTATAATAACGGGGGCATAGCTTTTGGTGGACATGGATAAAACAATATACTTGGTTATGCAAAAAGGCCACTGCGTTTTTCTTCTTTGTACATTTGTTTGGGTTTTATAAAGCATCCTCCTCTAACGAGGAAAAATTTGTTGTCGTGCCCGCATAACCACTATCAAGTATGACCCCATTTATGCTTTATTCCTCGACAATATAACCCCTATAAACTTGAAGCCCTAGTTACACTTCAACCTCAGATAGTATAATTATCGTCAAGTGGGACCTTGAGTTGCAACACGATCCGATTTCCTGGGTGATGGCTCCATACTCATATGACAAATGAAATTTATAGGTCACTCAACTCCACTACACCACTATGAATTTAAACAATCATTAAAACTATAATCATGTCTATCTCAAATACGGACAAAAATAAATTTACAAATTTTTAATTTCCAACCACAAGAAAAGAAAAAAGAATTTTTTCTTTTACCAAAGTGAAAACGCGTCCTATAGAACGCATTTTTATTAGAAGTGAAAACGCACCCCATAAAACGCATTTTTCTTTTTATTTCCAAAAACAATGTAAATAGATAAATTTTCAAAAAAATGTAGTATAGATTCTCAATTAATTTTTTTTAGCATATATGTAAAATTAAAATAGAAAAATAAAAGTAAAAAGATTTACTCAATTTGATGAAACACATGGGGTGGGAGAGTTGTATCCCTACAAGATGGGAGCTTTTGGATGAGACTCAAAAGCGCGCAACTGATTGATTTTTTTGGAGGGTCCCACCATGTGGGACGGTGGTTTGCTGATACCCCTATTTTCGCAAAACAAATAACTCCAAATTCCTTCAAATTATTCAAAGATTTAATCACCCTCATTATCCCTCTACTTTTTCAACTATTGAAATTTCGTAGTCTTTACTCTATATTTTTAATTTTAGAAATTTAATTCCTCTCCTTGTTTAATTTAAAAATTAATATTTAATTTATAACCCACTAATGAAAGTTTTTATTATTCAATTAAACAATAGCAATTAAGAAGGTTATCAATTGCATTTTAAATTTTTTGTTGGAACTAAAGGTATCTCTCTATATTCGTTTTATGATTCATAAAAAAACTAATCTTTTCAGGGTTTATAGTTATCTCTCTTACCAATATTATTTTCAAGATTTTAACTTTAATTAGATTTTAATATTTAAATCAAATAAGTAGAATGACTAAATTACTAAAATTAAAAGTATAAGAGATTGAATTTTAAAAGTTTTAAAGAATATAGGGACTGAAGATAGAATTAGACCTTTTTAAAGAAAAGCCATATGTATAGACCCCCAAGTCCCGGGCCCACTAGATCCCCTCTCCACAATTTTCGGCTCAATCCGCCGTCGTATAGTACCTCCTTCCACATCCCCCAACGGCACGTGCCACACGTGTCTCTCCCAACTGCCTTCAAAATTCAAAAATCCAATCCCTTTCTCTTATTCTCATTGACACTGTCCATTTTCTTTATAACTCAATCCTTTTGCTTTGAATGATCATTGTCTGAAACCAAAGCTTAAAAAAGATCGAGGAGGATCCGGTTAAATGTTAATCGGGGGCATTTGATTGTTCTCTCTTTATAATTTCTATTTTGAAGAGGTAAACCTTTAAATCGAAGGATCGAAGTTTTGTTTTTAATTTGATTAAATAATTGAAAGAAAGCGAGGTGGAAGAGTGTTGGGAGATGAACGGAATGGGGAGACAGAGGCAGAGATCTGATGCCGCAGGAGTTCAAGTGCACCATCAGAGACAACACTCAGATAACTTCTTGGAAACGACGTCGAATGGGAGATGGCTTCAGTCTGCTGGTCTTCAACATCTTCACTCTTCCAACAACTCTGTTCCTCCTCTTCAGGTCTCACACTTTTTCCTTTTTAATTAATTTTTTTGTTGGAGAAATAAAATGAAAATGGCAATCTATTTTTTTTAGTAAGAATAAACTGAAAATGTGTTGATTTTTTAGATTTAATTATATAATTTTAAGTCTAACATGCGAAAGGAAAAGCAGTTAAGCTGGCTGCTTTAACTCTCGAGATTTCCTTTTGGTATTAAAAGAAAACAAAATGAATGAAGTTTTCCAGATGACACTTTATTGGATAAAAAAATTGATAAATGTTTGATTTTTTTCCCTTTTTTAGATTGGAAATTAATTTGCGAGCAAAATAAATAAATGGAATGTGCAGGGAGCAATATTTCAATACAAAGTAGTTATTATTTCGAATGCATGATTTTGCTGCTTATGCTGCTTGGATCGAGAGCAGGATTATGCGTTTTATGGTGGAGGAGGAGGATCTCAAGGATCTAGAATGTATAAGAATGTACAGAGGGGTTCTAATACGGGGAACGACTATTTCACGGAGCCTACAACTCCTCCATTTAGTTCGCGTCCGCCAAGCGGCGAGTTCAGTCCCGGTCTCTTAGATCTACATTCTTTTGATACTGAGCTTCTGCCTGAGGTTGGTCACTTGCCATTTCATCTTAGAGTTACAGTTAGCGAATGTAATGTAGATTTGTGTGTACGCAAGTCATACTTTGGCCTTCAAATGCAAAGAATCAATGAAACTGGAAGCTATTTGTACTTTTGTTTCATCAAGAAATATGCAGGTCGAACTTTTGGGATTTAATTGTATGATCTTCAACCTGGGGATGTGATGCTGAACGATGCAAACTGTGTTGCATATATTGTTGATGAATTATTTTTTTCCTCTTTTTCCGAGACAATAGAAAATTATAAAGTCATATGTGGAGTAATTTAGTGTTTAATACTTAGTTATGGAACTCTGTTAACTGGTGACAGATGCAGATTCCTAACCTGTATGATGCTCCTCTTTATAATCATGTTCGAGGTAGAAGCCTTGATGACTCTGAACCCTATATTTCAAACAACAAACAAACAGGCAAAGCTCGTGGTGTGCCAGAGAATAGCCTCCTTACAAGCTTTGCTGCAGATAGAGAGAAGGTCAATTCAGTTGCAAAGATCAAAGTTGTGGTATGTTTTTATTCTGCTCCGTTTTCTAACCTAATGGACTTGAACATCACCAGAACCTGTGGCTTTTTGACTGCTTCTGGGTTCATGCTAAACCACATTTATGCAAGACTTGCTTTGCACAAGTAAACTAACATCATGTTTATGTTACATGTGAATACTACTATCCCACTGAGACTGAGTATGGGTTTTTGACTGCAGGTGCGGAAAAGACCTCTGAATAAAAAGGAGTTAGCAAAGAATGAGGAAGATATTATAGAGACACTTTCCAATTCCCTAGTAGTCCATGAGACTAAACTTAAGGTAACAGTAACATTGTTTTGTCCTCTACAAACTCAACAATATATCACTCTACGAAGGTTATACAAGAACCTAGGAATCCAATATAAACCCAGAGAATCGTCAACAGGTGTATGCCAATTTTCTACCCTGAGGTATATTAAACAAATGTGAATGGGACTAATGACCCGCAGTTTTCACACAAGATTATTTTAAGCTGCAGTTACTGCAATGCCAATCCGCAGCCTCTTGGGAGGTTCAATTATATTTTTGGAGGTTTAGCATCAATGGTTGTTTTAGTCTTTCTTGCTAGAAACATAATGTCATGCATGTCAAAAAACTAATAGTTTATGTTCTCTTCATTTAACACTTGGCTTTTGACGCACTTCAATTACTCATCTGCTTAGTAACATTTAGAATTTGAGCAACGTTTTGATGCCTTTAATTCTTTACATATTGTAGGTTGACCTTACAGAATATGTGGAGAAGCATGAATTTGTTTTTGATGCAGTGCTGAATGAGGAGGTCTCAAATGATGAGGTAAGTAGATGATCTAAATTTATTAGTGGAAAAAGGAAGAAAATATTATAAGACATGGTTTTCCTTGAAAAGTTGTTTTTATCAACCTATCTTGGTCTCATTTGTTTTTTGTAGATCTATCGTGAGACTGTGGAGCCCATAGTTCCTATAATTTTTCAGCGCACTAAAGCGACTTGTTTTGCATATGGTCAAACAGGTGAATAACTTTCTCCAAAATCTTGGATATACACTATGATGAGTTGATATTGCATGACTATTCATTTTTGTGTAATGTTTGTATAATTTTAAATTATAATGAAATGTTACTTTCAGTGATGTATTTGGCATAATCCTTTGTCATTAGCCCTTTCTATTCTTCTGCCTAATTTGGCAAAGTCAAAGGATGCCTTCATTATTTCTTACCGCAAATTTTGTTTGTTGAACACAAATTTACCTTCTTCATCAAGTCATGTTATATTTTTAGATTATAGCTGTAAGCATCTTGAACTTATAGGTCTTTCTCTTCTTCAGGAAGCGGAAAAACCTTTACTATGAAGCCACTTCCTCTTAAAGCTTCTCGGGATATCTTGAGGTTGATGCACCGTACTTACAGGAACCAGGGGTTTCAGTTGTTTGTGAGCTTCTTTGAGATACATGGCGAGGAAAATTATTTGATCTCCTCAGTGATAGAAAGTAAGTTATTAAGCATGCCCTCTAGTCAGTGCTATTAGTTTATGAATTGGCCGAGAGCTGATCCTTCTTTTGCAGAAAACTCTTTATGCGAGAGGATGGTAAGCAGCAAGTTTGCATTGTGGGTCTGCAAGAGTACAGGGCATCAGATGTGGAGACTATTAAGGACCTTATTGGGAAAGGAAATGCCACAAGAAGCACTGGTACTACAGGTGCAAATGAGGAATCTTCCCGTTCTCATGCCATACTTCAACTTGCTATCAAGCGATCTGTTGATGGAAATGAATCGAAGCCTCCCCGTGTTGTTGGCAAGCTCTCCTTTATAGATCTGGCTGGAAGTGAACGAGGTGCTGATACTACGGATAATTATAAACAGACAAGGTACACTGCGTTCTTTCAATTACAAAATGATATGATCATTGACCATGGTTGATATTTTGATTCATTACCGGAGGCAATAGTTGAAATAAAGAAATGTTGCATCTGATATTAAAGTTAGATTTACAATGCATTGTAAACGGACGTATGCTAAATATAACTAACATACAAATTCTCTTAGATGAAAGGTTTTTCCAAATACTCTGGAGATTCTGGATTGTCTCAGCTTTTCCAAGTCATGTAGGTGTCATAGTTTCATAGTTCTCTTAATTAAATTTACTTAATGATTTATTATCAAGTCAAACATTTAAAAGTACAAGGGTGTTTAAGGAGTCTAAATACACCTGGAGTTTGTACTTTTGCAGATAAAATATGGTTCCAGTTCATGTTGTTCAGCTCTATCACCCTACACACATATACATTCATGCGGCACAAACCTTAGATGTGTACTTAATTAATTTTGCTGGGTCTGCTTGTTTAATTTAGCCGCTTCTATTTACGATGCAGAATGGAAGGTGCAGAGATCAACAAGAGCTTACTTGCATTGAAAGAGTGCATAAGAGCTCTTGACAATGATCAGGGCCACATTCCTTTCAGAGGCAGCAAACTGACGGAGGTTCTAAGGGACTCGTTTATGGGAAATTCCCGTACTGTTATGATATCTTGCATCTCACCGAGCTCAGGGTCATGTGAACACACTCTGAACACCTTGAGATATGCTGATAGGTGAATGGAACTTGCTTAATTGTTAAATGGTTTCAGCATCAGTTTATTCCTATTTTGGTTTTGTTTGCTTTCCTTTCATGTATTTGACTTACATTCAATGTTAAACTACATCCAGGGTGAAGAGCCTTTCAAAAGGGGGAAATCCTAAGAAGGATGCATTATCTTCAAGCTTAAACCTGAAAGAGTCAACTGCTCGGCCATTATCTTCTGTTTTACCACCTGCATTGACCTCGGAGGATTGTATTAATGATACATGGCCTGACCAAAATGAAAGAGATGATGTTGCTACGTCAGAAGATTCCTATGAGCCAGAGAAACTGATGTGGAAGAAAAATGGAAAGCCGGATCAATACAATTTCTCAATTTCAGAGGACAAGTTACGGAAACCTAATGGTGAGACAAGATGGAAGGAACCACTAAGATCTGATTTCAAGCATTCAAAATCAGATGATGATTTGAATGCTCTCCTTCAGGTAATTCTTGAAAGAGAATGACTATTGTTAGAGATATGAACAGTGATTTGTATGTGTTAAAAAGTTTGTGCATTGCTTTTACTTAGGAAGAGGAGGATCTTGTAAATGCTCACAGGCAACAAGTGGAGGAGACCATGAATATTGTCAAAGAGGTAAGCAATTAGACCATTTCATTGAAGTACCTGTGTTGCTTTGACTTTTTGTTTTTCTTCCAAGTATTTTGCATCCAACATTCCTGTCCAACTCATATCGAAATAAGAGCATCGGGATATAAACCCTCCAAGGGCCTTGTAAATACATGGAAATGCTTAAATATGCATCCATCATTTACAGGAGATGAACCTGCTGGTTGAAGCAGACCAACCTGGGAACCATATTGATGATTATATATCGAGATTGAATGCCATTCTTTCTCAGAAAGCTGTCGGCATTACACAGTTACAAACTCGTTTATCTCGTTTCCAGAATCGCTTAAAGGAGTATAATGTTTTAGTATCTTCTTCGGGGTATTGATTATTTGTAGCTGTGTGCTGGATGATTTTCCGGTTATCATGTAATCTTCGTAGCTTGGATATAGGAAAAAACGGAAGGTTATAGATACTTAGGGATTCCAACTCTAAATCCATTGAATATCGTATTATTAAAAATGACTACATGAATCACAAGCGAGTTAAATTCCAAGGTTCTCTTCTTTCTTTCGCAAATTCTCGTTCTTTCTTCTACTTTATTAATTGAGATTCCTTGTTTGCATATGCTATTGTAAATTTTGAAGCATTGCTTGTAATTCATTTCATTATTTGGATATTTCTCAAACTATTATACAATCTTTTATTTTATTTTGTCTATATAATCTATAAACTATATCTATAATATTAGAAATCCTATCATACCTATATATGTCACAGGCTGTTGATTAAAGCTCATGATTATAAATGTCTCATGGAGGTCAACTGATTAAATGGAGTTCATTTCACCCACTTGAGCTGGCTTGATTCGTGGAACCCATGGATATGTCTATTTACTTGAAGCCTTAGTGGCCTAAAGAAACACTCCAGTATTACTAGGGTAATTAAACTAATTTTAGCCATCGATGTAATTCAATTTGTATTGTTAGATTTGGGAAACTCAACTATAAATAGATGTTTTCCCTTCATTTGTAATTATCTCATTGTACTTCACTCATTTTTGAGTTAAAAATATATTGAGAGGATTTACTCAAACACCTTGTGTGCATTACTTTCTTGTGGTTTTTTGATTCTTTTGTTGTCCTTTCATTTCGAGTTGTTTTTACTATATTTTTTTGTGCCTTGGAGAATTTCTAAGAGAATTCTCATATTTTGAGAGTTAGGCTGACTTACACAGATTTGAAGCAAAGAAATCTCCTAAGGCTGCGTGGTTTGCGAAACTTAAGTTCTAGCCTCATGACATTGGTATCCGAGCAAGTGTTCGAATGTGCTGATTGAGATGTCAAAAGGAGTAGGCGAGTAGGTTGAGCCAATGGAGACCTTTGATAGGGCTAATAAAGCTAGCAGATCGAGGGAGCTGTCAGCTTTAGATGGTAGGGTGGCCAAACTTAAGGGATTTATGGGTAATGTGAAGAAGACCTTCAAGGAAGTTGATAGGTGTACCACAGAGTTGGAATGGAGGCAAGATCAACTCAAGGTACAAATGATAGAGGCCCTTGGTAATAAAATGGATTCGATGCAAGCGGACCTTAATACCACTGTGGGATTTTCTTAAATCTGATATCATAGAAAGGTTAGGAAGCTTACCAGCTTGAGAAAGCATCAGTTACTTATGCACAAACTTTAGCTACCTTCTTTTATGTAGATTGCTCTTTAATATTTCTGTCTTTCAACTAGACCAGTGAAAAAGATGAAGAAGGAACTGAAAAATGAAAGAGTAACACCGAAGATTAACGTCTCTCCCTTATATAGCACTTTCGCTCTTTTTTCACCGATACCAAATTCAACAACCAAGTGTACACGTCCATAATAATTATATCTCCCACTAAGATATATTCCTAGTTCAAACTTAACGGAACCAACATTGAAATCCAACTTTTCATCAACCAATCTGTTAATTCCTTTTATTTCTACTAGAATCCGCTCAATTTGTAAGCTTTTCAATTCAGTTCCTACAATCACCATTCCAACTTAAACTTGACGTTTAGGGGCGTGACACATCAAGTACCAAAAGTTAATGAACTTGTTGATGTATTTCTGTAAAAAAAAACCAGATTACCACCAAAGAGAGAAGTTAAGTTTGGAATTGATGTGGTACCGGATCCGCTTCGATCTCTATTGATTCGCATAGATTAGTACATACATAATTAAAAGAGTTGTAGGCATTGTTGCAATAATTATTAGATAGGGGATCTATTCAACCAAGCATTTCATCTTGGAGTGCGATAATGTTATTTGTGAAAAATAAAGACAGAACTATGAAATTGTATTTGATTTTACGCAATTGAGTAAAGTCACCATAATAAAGAGCAAGTATTTGTTATTCCATATAGACGACTTATTTGTTTAGTTAAAGAGAGCTACCATATTTTCGAGAATTGACTTTCGATCAGGTTGTTATCAATTCAGAGTTATGAGTAAGATGTATCAAAGATTGCTTTTAGGATTTGTTATGGACACTGCGAGTTTCTGGTCAAGCCGTTTGGATTAATCAATGCTCTAGCCATTTTCATGGACCTGATGAATAGAATTTTCTAACTGTATCTATATAATATTTTTGTTAAATTTATTGATGAAATTTTGATTTATTCAAGAAATGAAACTAAATATGATCAGCATCGAGAACAACGTTATAGATTAGCAAATGTAAAATTTGGTTTTGAAAAGTGAAATTTCTAGGACATCAAATTTTTAGCTAAAGGAATCCGTATTGATCTGAATAAAATTTCAATAATTGAGAACTAGAACCCTACGAAGAATATTATATAAGTGCGTAGTTTTTTGGAACTAGTTGGATATTACAAATGGTCTGTTAAAAGTTTTATTTATGATAACTTTACTGATAAGGAAACTATTGTAGAAAGATTTTAATTTTGTTTGGTCAAGTAAATGTCAACATAATTTCAAACAGTTGAAAACGTCATATGTGTTGAAAGATTCAAAGTTGAAACAAGACATGTTGCGTGAAGCCCAAAGTGATACCTATTTGAATAATCATTCAAGCATTGATAAAATGTACTGTAAACTGAAACAATAGTACGAGTGATCGGATGTAAAAAGGAAGATGGCAGAATTAGTGGTTAAATGTCTGGGATCTCAGCGAGCTAAAGTCGATTATTAGGTTCCGCCAAGTTTGTTGAATCAATAATAATTCCAGAATGGGAATGGAACAAGTTTCTATAGATTTTGCGTCTGATTTATCTGACATGGGAAAAATAAAAATTATGTAATTGATGATAGTTTGGTAAATCAACACACTTTAATCCTGTCAGGACAGATTACTCACTCAAGAAGCTAACTGAAAAGAATATCTCTAAGAGTGTCAGATTATATAGTGTACCACTGTCTATTATTTCAGACTAATGATGAAGTGTACGATATTAAGGAGGCTATGTGGGAACCAGATGAAGCTATGAAACCACACTCATTAACTTATTCACAGGTAAAAATTTTGAGGATGAAATTTCCTAAGGGGGAAGAGTTGTAACAACCTGTTTTTCAATGGTGTTGAAAACAATGATTTCAGAATCCCATTCTTTAATAATCGAATTCGTAAATATTTTTAATTAATATTATCGAGTTAATTATGATTTTATATTGAATTTTGGTTTGACGAATTTATTAATTGACTAGTTAGTTAAGGTATAAGTGTTTTAACTCTAAAGTCAATGGTGTTAGAAAATGAGGTATCAGGACCTCATTTTCGTAAATTGAGCCCATAAATATTATAATATTTGCAAAGTTATTATTTAGGTGAATTAAATTTTGGATAAGTAATTTTGTCAAATTAATAACTAATTAAGATACAAGGACTAAATCGTAAAAACTATGAAAGTTAATCGTTAATGATTTTTATTAGTTAAAAGAGTTAAAGTGGCAATTAAACCATATTTAATTAATAGTGGATGGTTTGCTAGTGCTTGTTAAGAAAAATGTTAAAATATTGAAACTTTAAATGATATAATGTGTATATTAATAAAATAAAAGAAACAAAAGATGTCATTGTTCATATTCTTGTTCTTAAGTTGAAACATCAAAGAAAAAAAATGAAAGGAGAAGCCATTTTTAAGCTCAAGCAATCGGTGTATGCATGGTAAGCCAAATCAAGTCCCCCTTTTTTTTTATAAATTTTATGTTTATGAGATCATTGTAACTCAATTTAGCTAAGTCGTGTTTTATTTTCCAAAACTGTTAAAGTTTTAATATGTTACCATTAATGATTTTTGAAACTTTTGATGTCAATAGTTAGCTTTTAAGCATAGAAATGAAAAATGTATTAATTTGTAAAGTAAAATGCTAGTTTTTGAGTATAAGGACTAAAATGAATAAACTGTGTAATTATTATAAGAATTTGATAGAAACTAATAGTAAAGGGTTATAAAAGGATGTAACTAAAATGGTAATGAAAAACAATGCTCAGATATGAAAGTTTCAGTTGTTTCAATTTTAGGGACTAAATTGAATAAAATGAAAAACTTTAAGGAACTTTTATAAAATCAAATTAAATTGTCATATGCATCTAATAGGCTGTTAAAAGATGTTTAGAATTGATAAATTGTAATGAATTATTATAGATTGAGATTCTAATCAAATGGAAGATAATCAAGGAAAAGGGAAAATTGTAGATTAGTCCTCGATTTTTTGCTTATTGTTGTTTTCCCGGGTAATTTCATATGAAACTTACTTTATTAATTCAAGTTATGTTTTTATTATATCATTCTGCTTTTTGGTTTGAATTATTTTATAAATATTGTCTTTTTGGCAACAAAGGGACTAAATCATAAATACGTAATAAAAGAATAATATGTATATATACATGATTTTGATATAAATATGTATACGATGTTATTAGGTATAGATGTTTATAGATTTCTATCCAAAATATATAAAAAAAAAGTGTGTGCACGATTACAAGGTTTGAAACAATATAGAAATGGATATGATGTATTGGATGATATATACATGATGATATTACATGCTTTAAATGTATATGAATTGCTATTTGAAATATGATAAGTATTTACAAGACAATAGAGATTGAATTGGTACGAATTTGATAATAGGCCTGTGTAACTCAGTAAACAATTTAAATATGAATGGCGTGCCATTAGAGTTCAAAAGATATTGAGTGTTGGTTAGGGATTTTGTAACACCATATACCCAACCCGATTTATCCGACTTGAATATAGGATGCCATAATAATCAAATATAAAAAAAAATGTTGCAACCGGAAAAAACCATACAGAACATACTTTTTATACATTTTATTATTTTATTTTTGTGTAAATCAAAAGATTTTGAAGGAAACATTTATTAATTACAGTAAATTCTCAAAACTAGTATAAGACATTACAACTTAAACCTTTGTTAAACTAGACTTAATCTTGGCGTAGAATACTATTCGCTATATATACCTAAGAGTGCTCCTCTGTATGCATTATATCGCTCTACAAACAGTCGCACATTCCTAGTTTGCTACCTTCTAGCATATTAGTTCAATCTAAATAACTTGCATCACAAATAGATGCCTTTAAGTTCATTCAGAATTTAGTGAGTCTCAACTAATATTACCTTTCAACGTTGTTGTTGAATTCCTCGACTTTAAGATTTTGAACTTCTATTCAAGCTTTGGCGGACAATTGACCACCTTATACATATTCCGCTCGACGGGCGAATCACAAACTTCACACCATATTGCAAATCCTATTTCACAATCTCTTTGAAGGTAAAAGCTGGATACATTTCATAAAATGATAGATATACAGATACTACTCATGGCAGATTCTTATACTAGTTCTGGTGGCTATTAGAATGCCAGCCACATCGTATCTTTAACTCGATCCAAACAATGAACTTATTCTGATGAATGTAATAATTTAGATCATCCAATAGAATCCTAGATGACTTCGATACATAACATGAGAATTCCAAGTATATCGTACACTTACACCACCCATAATTCTAGATACGCCAATCTCTCTATCGTAGCAAATAACTATGGTGAATTCATCATTCGGGTACACTACTAGGAACCCTTTAAGAAAATGCCTCAAAGGCATACCCAAATCTAGCCACAAAGGCAGACTAACAACTTGCCACTTAGGTGTTACAAAATTCACATTACGTGCTTTCTAGATAACTCTGTCACTAAGCCTTTATTTAGTTTGCCCCCAAGGCACCACCTAACTATCGTGTTTGACGATATGGATTTACCAAAACTCAACATCACCTGAGGTTTTCCAATCATCACCCCTGGGATATGTAAAAACGCTAGTAGACAAATGTGACTAATCCGCCATTTCCAGAATATGTCATGGCTATGGTCTTTTCACAAATCTACCATACTGACATTTTCTCGTGTTTATTGTCCCGGTGGATCTCATGTTTACGATCCCGGTGAACTACATTTTTTCCATATTGGTCTTCATGTTTACTGTCCCAACAGACGTCTTCAAAGCACCACTGCGGGGTCCATCATCATCTCTCATATTTTTCCAACAACCCACACGAACCACTTTACTCCAACCTTACTTTTTCATGCATCATTCATATTAAACATAATGGATCACTCATACCCATAACAGAATTATACTTTCTAGCATATAAATTCCCAAGCATGCTTACCACACATCTTCATATTCATGCAACACATCCTATACTTCTTTTACCTACATGCAAATGTTTCACAAAAAACACCCACACACATATACAACAACTTCTTAAGAAGACATGCACAACTATAAAGACATTAATCATACAAAGATTCATCATAAAATAACATGTAGGAGTCGAGTCTAGAGACTCACTAGGGACCCACATTTACCTTGGCTCAAAGCTTTTGTTTCAATCGTCCTTTCCGATCCAACAACAATTGATTAAATGAATCATGTAATTTCCATTAGAATCCCGATTTATAGATAGTTTACTAACGTTTCAACTACATGTGACCCCCTTGTAGGGCCTTCCACTCACACCCTATTGTTCTTATGTCTTTTAACATCCTTACTCTTCAATAGTCGTAATATGCAAAGCTATTAGACTTACCAGAACGTTGAATCATCAACTAATTAGACAAAATCTTAGCTCTAGTTTAACGAATAAGAAGAAAGCATTTATGTTAGTAAAAAATAATTAAAATGTAGAGCGGAAAGAAAAACCATCTCGAATGTCCTCCTTTTACTATACATATACTCTGTCGGTCCCCTTTAGTGCATTTTGACAAGTGGCGATGCTTATTAAAATTGTCCCTTGATTTCCTTGCAAAAAATTTGATAAAGAATGATGTGGATGAATGCGGAAGCGGATCGTAAAATTTGTCAAAGTCGCGAATTTCCCTAGATCTCTAGACAAACGTAAATTAAAACAAGAAACAACGAAAACAGATTAGTTGTCACAAATGAGAGTCAAATGAAATTAAAATGAAAGAAAGATGAATCGATTGGTAAAGATTCCAAAAGAGATTGAGTTAGGGTTTTTTGGATGGAAAGAAACCGTCTTTGGACCTCAAGAAAACGCCCCAACCAGATCTGGAAAAATAAAACACAAACAGATTTGTTAGAAGTGATTTTAAAGACAAGAGCAAACTGTTTTGTGCAAGAATGCTTGAAACAACAAGAAAAGATTAAAACTCTTAATTTTTTATGCATTTCTTGATGGAACAAGGTAGGAGACTATCTTTCTTGAAGCAATTTTAACCTAGAACGAAAATCAATAAAACTAGCACGCCAAAACAGCAAGAACTAACTTAAATAAGCAAGAAACAATAAATTAAGGATATAAAAGAGAAGATGGCGTCTTAAGAAGCCTTGGAAACATTAAGAATCTACAACTCCTTTCAATGGCTCTAATTCCCCCTCCAAGAAAGAGATCTTGGCAAGAAAAAGCTTAAAGATGATTCCCACAACATGAAAGATTGTTAAAATAGCTTCTAAAAGAAACTCAAGAGCAATTCTTGAAGAAAAACTCAAAGAGAATTATTATTAACTCAAAAAAAACATAAATCAATTGTTTGTGTATAAGGGTGAACGTCCATGCTACTTATAGGCCCCCAAAATAAGTTTTCCTAACTCTAATGGAATAACTCTAATGGAATAACTAACATGACAATTCACCAAACAAAATAAAACAAAATAATTCTAAGTGTGGACTTTTAATGGGAATTCAGTCAAATGAATTAAATGGGCTCCTTGGGCTAAATTCTTACATGATGATCCACCTATTAAAATAAAATTGGACCTATAGTTTAAATATTTTACAATTTCTGCCACTTTGATAATTTGGCCTGATATTCAATTAAATTACTTTTCAAACTTCAGGATTGACTTGTAGACGTCTTAATGGGCCATTTTTCAAGAACTTGGTCTTATGATCCGTTTGCTCTCGAAATTGGCGCGTTCAAGCTCGTACATGAAATCCAATGTGCCTTGGTTGCAAGATTCGGTTTTTTGGACCAATATTTCCAAGATTTGAAATCTTGATCTTCTTGATTCTTGAAATTGTCTGAAATAGTAAAATTGGGTCAAAATTCAGTTTCTTGATTTTATTTTTCAGTCATGTGCGCAGCTAGGGCCTTGGTAACGAAGTCTTGGATGGCCCCGTTCAATCTTGCTTGGATTTGCTTAACTTTCGACCTCATTATTGAGCCTTGAGGAAATTTAAACCCATCACGTTCATGAGCCTGATTTTGGGCCTTGCAACTCGTATCAAATTTGGGGAAAAAATTAAAAAAAAATCGATGAAGGTTGAAATTATTGATTAACTAGTCATGGGGAGGGTCAAATCAATCCAGTTGACTCCCAACAAATCTCGTTATGAGAACCAACTTGAACAATGCTCATGCAAATTGGACGTACTACACTTTGGTGGTGACTCGTGTATAGCGTGGTTTTAACGACAATCAAGTGCCCTACCACTTTATCATGCACTTAGTGGGCTCTTCGTGCTCAACAAAAACTCTAGGGCGTACTCTTTCTTAGGTGTATTCTTTCTTGTCTTGAAGACTTCTTGTAATTAAATCCTTAGAACTGCCAACGAGCAGATACTTTAATGCTAGTATACACAATATTCTAACTCACCAGCAAGGTGGTGGATTATGCTACCATAATGTGCCATAATAGTTAACATACATACCTCACTCACCTTTTTGGATCTGTCGTTTTTGAAGTGTGACAACTCTCTCCTCCATCATGAAAATTTCGTTGTCGAATTTTTTTAACCAACCTTGCAACCATGGAAATGATGCATGGCCAACCTCTTAGATCAAACATAGTATAATGCTTGGCGAAACATCCAAACATAGTCATAAGAGACTTCCCATCTATGGCGGACACTCCGAAGATTCCAACTGGCGTAAATGTAGACAATCAGTCTCGGTTGGAAAATCTAGGTTTGCAGGCATAATTGGCGGGTACTCCCATATTTTTACACATCACGTAGCCTCGGCCTTAACAATGTCGAGCTTTGATAAAAAATTCAAACGGCTAGCTTGAAAGTTGAAACTTCTCACCGATGCTTGATTTTTTATAAATATTGCGTGTTCAACACTTTCCCCAAAATATTTCACTACATCATTGGAGACTTAATTTCTTTTTTTGTCAAAGCCTCTTTGCTTCTTTTCACCTTCAGTTCACAAATTTCTTCAGAGGCAACCTTCCTTCTCTTTCTCTTACTATTACTCAAAATGGTCAAAACTACTTTACATGGAAGAGGCCGTGGTGGTCATGCCCAAATTAGCAGAAGTGATAGCCCTAAAAATGCTGTTGAGATTGGACCCAGAGGTCCTAATGGTACCCATCGCATGCTCACTCCCTTATATGAATGCAACACTATTGAGGAAGAGTTGACTCGATACCTAGGGGCCAGAGGTATTCTTCGTCCGAACTTTGCCTACGATTTTTGTTTAGTCCAAAGGGAGTGTCACCACAGTGACAATACCGAGGGTTTTATTCTTCCCCTTTTCTTGCAAGAGGTTGGCTTTCACTTGCCTCTTCACATATTCTTCTGTTTGGTGCTCAACGAATATGGTATTGCACCAAGGTAACTCTCTGCCCTTTCTTGGTAGACATTGGTAGCTTATTTCTTTGATTGCTACTTGTACCATGAGCCACTTATATTTGGCATTTTCCAAAGGATTTATCAACTGAAGATTAAAAGACAAGGTCCCTCGACCGGGATGGCCCATTTTAGTACATGTTAAGGTTACGATCCCATCATCTAAAATTGGGCCTCAAACTTTTATCTCAGAAGGGATAAGTTTGTAAGAGTTACGTGCAAGCTTGAAACCGATTTTGGCTGTTAGGAAATGTGCCCATATTGTAGTAAAATATAATTTTTTTTCTATGTATTTGAACGACGAATAAATAAATTTCACATTTCACTGTTATGTCTTTTGTATTTATGTCTTTCATATTTTGCATGCATAGCAAAATTGTGACAAGTAGATATTAGCTCAATGATTATCTAAGTTCAAATTGATGATAAATGGCACTGTAAGAACGTTTACATTGCGATAACATAACTTACTTCAGTAGATAAATGGCTTTCATGGTGTGATTTACCTAAATCTTGAGTTAGTCACTAACCATGTGTATGTAACTCATGTGTTTTGATATAAGTGGAGGCGTATGCTCTAAAATTGATCGAGCCGATAGCCGGTATGTTTGGTACATAACTTGTGTCTGGCATAACTTTACTAGCAATAGTGGAATTCATAGCTCAGTTAAAGAGTTAACAGTATCCTCTCGTTGGCATTGTACGGATTGATAAATATGGAACGTGGCCATAGGTTGCTTAGTCTCAAATGAGCAATTTATCACAATTATTTGTTGACAGTGATCATATGAATCATTAAGAAGACACAATGGTGACAGTGAGATAAAATAAGATTGTATTGAGTAAACGGATTTAACTCAAATGAATCAAGGATATCATATAAGGGTAACACACACATGACGAGGTTATTAGACAAAGTAGTTGGATGAATTGCTTTCGTAAAGAGTATACAATAAGGAGTTTTCAATCATGGTACTTATTGTGGACTAACTTAATAATTAAGTAATTGCGAATTATCGGAACGATGCTTCTGGATATAATTGCAATTACTAGAGCCTAATTGTATATATCTAATTGGTCCATCCACTAGTTCAAAAAAAGCTCAATCGGATTGCATTTGAATCAAAAGAAAATTCTACGAATTTGGAAATTATTTAATTGAGTCATTAATTTGATGTGGAATTACATTGGGCAGTCGTAAGAATTGTTCAACTAGAGAATCTGATTAAAGAATTTTCTTGAAAAAATAATTTGGAAAACCTAAGTGATTTTTGGAAAGATTGATTTAGACTAAGTAAAATTAAATTAATCAAATTAATTAAAATTAATATGATATTTTTGAAAATAAAATAAAATAAAATAAATTAATATGATATTTTTGAAAATTAATTTTCAAGTCAGACAATTGGCCCAATGGGTAATTGAACTTCAAAATTGGACCCCAGAGCGTAAATTGGTCCCAGAAGCCCAAAACTGAGACGAAGACCCAAAAATTGGTTGAATCGGGACAAGTATGTGAAATCGGGCCTACGGTCCAAGCGATGGCTGGATCGGACCGGTTGGGTCGTCACTGGCTCAGACCAAATTGGCAAAAATCGAAACAGCTCGGGGTGTCAGTGGCTGCGACGGTGGCATTCCGATGGTCGGCAAATGGTTGGCGACGACGGTTCTTCAATGGTTGAGCAGTGGAAAAATTACACTCCAAATGGGGTTCTACCGGAGAATTTGATTGTAGATTAACTATTCCAAAAATAATAATATTTTAATAGATTTAATATTAAACTTAATCTAATACTTATTTTAATAGTATTTTATTAATTTAATATTTAATTTAATTTAATGTTTATCTTGTAGATAAATTTTTTATTAATTTAATAAGATTTAGTATTAAATTTAATCTAATATTTATCTTGATAAAAATTATATTAATTTAATATTAAAGTTATTAAGTCTAATTATAGTTGAACTCTTTAAACTCTCCCTATATAAATAGACCCTTAGGTCATTATTTACACACACACACTTGAATTCAAGAGAAAGTTATAGAGAGAAAATTCTCTAAAAAAGTTATTTTAGAAAATTTCTAAAGATATTTTTCTTATTTACAACTTGGCCCAAAAGTTTAGAGAAATGACAAAATTACCCCACTGGTAATTTTTGTAAAAAAATTTCTTATTCGAAGGGAGCCTACACTCGATAGACGTGAGCTTGAGGATAACAGAGAAGACTACACGGTTGAAGCGTTCATCCTAGAAAAATTGAAAAGATACAATTTTGATTAAGTGTTTATTACTTTAGATATCACAACCAAGTTTTTGTTTTTGGAAAACAAATTAAAACTTTGGGTTTTCCCTAAATTTATTTTCTGTTGTGTTTTCCAAACCCTATTTTCCAACATTGGCTTTCCTACGTTTTGGTCCATACCCTAGGAGGACATTTGTCTACAAAGCCAACCTGTTGATTGGGAGTTGTTTGGAAGCAATTTAAGTGATTAAGGGTGGGGTGTATCCTGAAATTGGGGTAGATCGTTACTGTTCGGAATGTTTTTCAACACTACCTGCAAGGTCTGAGTCCAAATGGTCGTCAGGTGATTGACCTTCTACTATGGGTGGATTCCCAGAATGCTCCTTCTACTGAGGTGGCTTGACCTTACAACACTAATGATGATTTGACATGAATTCTAGTAAGAAGGATGAGAGAGTCTCCTTTCTTTTTCTATGAAACCTGTGGTCTATGCCCGTGCCATTGGAATATTATTTGTTATGGTACTTCAACCGCTCCTTGTCCCAACTAGGCTAACTCTCATGTTGCTGCTGCAAGGTCTTCTTATCCTTCTTGCACATCTCGTACATGAAAGTGACCGCCCACAATTGGCTCGTCGTAGACTTAGGAGAGGATCTACTCCCTTAAGAGCCACCACTCCTCCTACTCTTGCTCTTTCTCCTACTTCTGCTACGCCAATAGAGTCTGCCAATTTTGTAGAGTCTCCATTCCACGTTACGGATCCATCTGCGGCTATATTTACGCCAGAGATAATACACCAAAGCTAGCCAGAGGCCCTGCTAGTTTTTTACTTATTAATACTCCATCTAGCTAAACGGGTAAACTCTTCCTATGACGAGATCCTCTTAATGCTAACGGAGTCTTTTCAAGTTTTGGCAACTGAATCTGGGCTTATGAGTTAGGCCCTTCAGGAGACTTGCAATCACAATAACATCAAACTGATAGGCTTAAAAGAAATTGTGTATTTTGGCGAACAATCCTTAGCTCAACTATAGTGGACTCCTGAGGAAGCTGTAAGCCAAATCAAAGAGCTCAACTCCTCCATCTTTTCCTGGAAGGCCAAATATGAAAGTTTAGAACTTCTGGCCAAATAGATGGAGGAAGAAAACAATCAACTAAGGGTCAAAGAGTCTTCTTGGGAGGAAAATTTAAAATTTTAAGACCAACGACGTTTATCAGAGTTGAAAGATCTATACCAATCCAATGAGGAAACTTCGAAAAAAATATCAAAAGGATACTGAAAAGAATCTGGCAAATGTCTTGCGCATACTACAATCCAACATAGTCCTTCACACCTAAGTTGTCGTTGTTCCTCTAAATTTGAGTTGGGTGAACTTTAACTGCGTATAGAAGGTTATCGTTGAGTCCTTGAACTTTAATGTTTATAATCCTGAGAACAAAGATTGGGAGAAGTTCTAGAGGGAATGGAGGAAATCGACCAACTTCTTCATCTCTAGAGAGCAAGAAATAAATTATGCAAATTTAGAAAAACTTATTGCTCCTGTAGAAGTCCCTAAAGAACGCCTCAAGCTAGAAAGAGCTCCCACTGAACCTACCGACTAGCCTTAAGATGAGGGAGATTGAAGACTTCCTTTTCTTTTTTTTTTTGGTACTAAATTTCTATATTTAGCTTGTATCATTTTGCTTCTATTATCTATAAAACTATCTTCTTTCTTTCCAACTCGACTCACCTTCTTTGATACTTACTGTGTGCTAGGGTATTTGCTATTACTAAACTCTTTAAATTACCTGAGGGACTAAGCCAGGTCCAGCATATCATGCATACAAGGTTGACTCTATCTCAACTTCCAGAGGATCAGCTAAATCGAATGCTCTGATACCAATTAAATTGTAACATCCTATACCTAACCCGATTTATCGGATCCGAATATAGGATGCCACAATACTCAAATACAAAAAAATTACGACTAGGGAAATTATACTGGGATACTTATTATACATTCTATTTTTTTTTATTTTTTTCTAAATTAAAAGATTTTGAATGAAACATTTATTAATTATAGTAGATTCTCAAAAGTAGTATAAGACATTACAACTTAAATCTTTGTTAAACTTGACTTAATTTTGGTGTAAAATATTATTCACCATATACCTAAGAGTGTCGTTCTGTATGCATAATATCGCTCTAAGAACAATCACCTTGGCACATTCCTGGCTTGCTCCCTTATGGCATATCAGTTCAATCCTAAGAATCTACATCATAAATAGACACTCGTAAGTTTATTTAAAACTTAGTGAGTCTAAGCCAATATTACCTTTAAACATTGTTGTTAAATTCATCGACTTTAAGATTCTTGACTTCCATTTAGGCTTTGGTGAATAGTTTTCTGATTCCTGTCGAATAACTATATGTCAATCTCTGCATTTGACCACTTATACACGTTCAATCCAATGAGCAGATCACAAACTTTACACCATATTCCAGATTCTATTTCATAATGTCTTTGAAGATAGAAGTTGGATACATTTCTCAGAATGATATACATACAGATACTACTCTTGGCAAATTCTTATACTGGCTCTAGCAGCTATTAGAATGCCAGTCACACCGTATCTTTAACTCGATCCAGACAACGAACTTATTCTGATGAATGCAATAATTTAGATTATCTAATAGAATTCCAGATAACTTCGACACATAACGTGAGAATTCCCAGCTTTGGCGGACACTTACACCACCCATAATTTTATATATGCCAAGTTCTCTGTCCAAGTGGATAACTACAACGAAATCATTAGTCGGGTACACTGCGAAGAACCTTTTCAGAAAATGCCTCAAAGCCATACCCAAAACTCATCACAAAGGCGAACTAACAACTCGCCATTTAGGCATTACAAAATTTGCCTTATAGGCTTTCTAGATAACTCTGCCACTAAGGCTCTGTTCAGTTTGCCACTAAGGCACCACATAACTATCATGTTTGATAATATGGATTTGTCTAAACTCAGCATCACCTAAGGTTTTCCAACCAATGTCCCCGGGACACGTAAAAACCCTAGTAGACAAATGCGGCTCTTTCGTTATTTCTAAAAATGGCATGGCCATGGTCTTTTCACAAATCTGCCACATTGGCATTTTTTCATGTTTACAGTCATGGCAGACCTCGTGGTTACAGTCCCGTCAAACTACATTTTCGCTATATTGGCCTTCATGTTCACTGTCCCGTCAGACATTTTCAAAGCACCATCGTAGCGTCCATTATCATCTCACATATTTTCCCGATACTCTATTAGAAACCCTTTACTCCAACCTTACTTTGTCATGCATCATTTATATTAAACATAATGAACACATTTACACAGATTTCACTCGTACCCATAAAAAAATCATACTTCCCAACACATAATTTCCCATGCATGCTTACCACATATTGTCATATTCATACAGCACATCATACATGTAACATCCTAAAATAGAGCCTAGTCAGAACAGTGGTTTTGGAACCACAAATCTAATGTTGAAATACTTATTATATGATTATTATGAGGTCTAGAATATGAAAATATACATGTGTTAAAGTTTCATGAAGAAATTCTATGAGTAAGGTGTCCAATTGGAAAATAAGGACCAAATTGAATAAATTACAAAACTTGGATTCTAGAAGAAATTTGCATGAAATTGCTTTAGATTATTAATTAGAAGTATTTAAAGAGAAATTTTCCCAATTTCTAAGTTTTTGGACAAAAATAGGCATGTATGTATAAAATTTCAAAGAAAGGGCTTAAAGGCATTTTGGTCATTTGGCTAATTAATGAAATAAAATGGGAAAATGAAGACAAAAATCAGCTTATCTTCTCCACCAAGCTGCCAAAATTTGAGAGCCACCATAGCTAAGGTTTATTCATTTTTCAAGCTCAATAGTAAGTGCTCCCTAGTCCCGTTATTAATGTTCTTCGTATTTTTAAAATCTCAGTAGCTTACTCTCTCCATTTCTACCCATATTTTGAGTTAGGGTTCATGTTTGCAAAGTGGCCCATGTGTGACATGTTTATTCTTTGATGTTTTATGGAGGAATATGAAAGTTGGATGTGTGATAAACATTCTTTTCTAGGTGATTTTCATGAAAAACCTCTAAAAGGACCTTTTTGCAAAAGGTGTAAAATATGTGGTAGAAATGTGAAATAAGGGAAAAATTTGGGCTACCATAAGAGGAAAGAACATTCGACTAGGCTTGAGTAATGTAGAAAATTCATGCATTTCATTATACGAGCCTAGGGACCAAATCGTAAATAATGTGAAAGGTTAGGAAAAACGGTCATTTTGTTCGGGGGTGTAATTTAGACTCAAAAAGAATAGTGTGAGGTATTAATGATTCATTTTGATTGTTATAGACCCTGAGGAATAAATTTCAGAGGTCGATTGAGGAAAACGAAAACTTTCGGAATAACCGAGACACAAAAATCAAAACGAGTACCAAGTAAGTTCGAATAACTTTAAGTAAACTATTAATATGCCTAATTACATGTGTTATGAATGCATGATACTTGGTTATAATGATGGCATGAAAATCCATGAAATATGTTAATAATAATGATATGATAATAAATGTCCCGGTTGAAGTAAAAAGGGGAATTCGATGGATAACTCATGGCTTACATGAATTGAGATCTTGTTTGTGTTGCAGAAAAGGAGTTAGCCCAGACGGGTAATCCGTTGATCTTAAATATAGAAAAGATCTAGCTCAGATGGGTGTTCCTTGAGTGATCGAGCCTCTCGAAAAATATGTGTACATTGTGGATTTAGCCCGGACAGGTAATCCGACTAGGGTCTGAATTTAGCCTGGACTGGTAATTCAGATCCGAGCTCATTAAGGGTATTTGTCGCTATAAGGGATTTAGCCTAGACCGGTAATCCCGACATCACCCCATGAGTTTATATTGCGGGGGATTTAGCCTAGACTAGTAATCCCGCCGTATGATGTGAGGTTTACGGGAGCGCGTATTTGAGATCATCGCTCTTATGACTTGACGGTAAATGGATAATCCATCAAGATTTCTGAGAAACTCAATGGGATTAACATGAGATATAAAAATGAAAAACTGGAATGATGAGCTCATCTAAGACAAATTACGTGGTGTATTGTTATGAGACTAACTTGTTGATTGAGTGTATATGATAGGGAAACCATTCCATGCTTGTTGGTTTTATTGCCTAATATGGTAGTATGCTAATTAATCGGTAAGTTTACTTTCCAATTTTCAGGCTTACTAAGCATGTAAATGCTTACCCCTCTCTTTTCCCTGTCTTACAGAGCTCGAGGACTCGTAGAGGTTAGAAGACGGTTGAAGAATCAACACACTATCATCTTATCTAGCTTTGGTATATAGATACTTTTATTTTGTCCAATGGCATGTACAGGGCTTTTGTTATTTTGTTATATGTGTCATTTGATTAGCCAACATGAAGGCTTGTAAAGGTATACATATTCACTTGTATGTGGCCATGGAATTGGCTTATATTGATGTAGGTTATGACCTACAAATTTTATGCATGCTTGTGTTCAATTGTGCTAGTGAGGATGAAATATGGTATATCACATTTAAGCACATCTAATGTGACCAAATCACATGGGGTGGTTAGGCCACAATTTGGCAATGAGTTTAAGATAACGAGCCAAGCTTAAGTGAGTTACAAGTCATGGAAATCCTTAATATAAAAGGGGATAACCTAGCATGTATAAAAACTGATGAGACGAGGTTTACATGCATTGAGGCATACTAAGGTCATTTAAGAGTATAATTAGACCAAGTCAACTATTATTGAAAACTATAAGTGGATATGATTATTAGAGGGTGACCTAAGGCTTGGAAACTAGCCCAACAAGGTCCACACGGTTAGACACACGGGCGTGTGTCTAGGCTGTGTATGACACACGGATCGCCTCAGGGGCGTGTGATATGGTCGTGTGTCCCTTGCATCCAAAAATTTTAAGTTAGAATGCATGGTAGTAAACACACGGGTAGAGAAACGGCCGTATGTCTCAACCGTGTGGCGGGCATGGCCTAACATATGGGCATGTGTCTTGGTCGTGTACCCCTAAATGCATGCTGATGTCATAAATAGAATGCTCGAGTTTTTGGACACGGGTGTCCATACGGGCGTGTCTAGGCCGTATGAAGGACACGGGCCAAGGACACGAGCGTGTGTTTGGCTGTGTGAAAACCTCTATGGGTTCGAAATGAGAAATAAATTCAATTAATTCCACACAGGTAGAGGACACGGGCGTGTCCCAAAGCACATAGGCGTGTGCATTGCCTCCACATGGGCGTGTGAGGCTTAACCTAGTAAATTTTCCAGGAACTTTCTCAAGTTCTCAGTTTGATTCCGAACCATTTTCAATGTATGTTTTGGGCCTCGTAGGCCCATAATAGGGACACTAAGATATTGTTTGATTGGGTTTAAATTGGAATGAAATTTTATAATCTGTATTTCTGAAAATGTTCGAGTGCATGTCTGGTAACGCCTCGTACTTGGTCCCGGTCTGGGGTACGTGTAAGGGGTGTTACAATACACTTCATTTACCTACATACAGATGCTTCAAGAAAACACTCATACATATATACGACAACTACTTAAGAAGATATACACAAGTAAAAGGACATCAACCATACAAAGATTCATCATAAGATAACAAGTAGTAGTCAGGTCTAGAGACTCACCAGGGACCTACCTTTACCTTGGCCCAAAGCTTTTATTTCAACCATTCTTCCAAATCCAACAATAACAACTACTTAAAAGAATCATGAATTTTCCATTAGAATCCCGATTTACAGATAGTTTACTAATGTTTCAACTATTTGAGACCCCTATGCAGGGCCTTCCACTCATACCCTATTGTTCTTAAATTTTTTAACATTCTTACTCTTCTACAATCGTAACATGCAAAACTCTAAGACTTACCGAAGGTTGAATCATCCATTGATTAACCAAAATCTTATCTCTAGTTTAACGAAGAAGAATAGAACATTTAGATTAGAAAAAAGAACCAAAACGTAGAGTAGAAAGAAAAACCATCTCGAATGTCCATCCCTTCACTATATATATACTCTCGGTTCCCTGTAGTTGATTTTGATAAGTGACATTGCTTTCTAAAATTGTCTCTTGATTTCTTTAGAAAAATTCGTGAAAAAAATAAAAGAAAATCTAGTGAAGGTTGAAGTTACCAATTGACCTATCATAGGGAGAGTCAAATCAATCCAGTTGACTCACAACAAATCTTGTTACGAGAACCAACTTGAATAATGCTCATGCAAACCGAGCGTATTGCACATTGGCGGTGACTCACGTATGGCGTGGTCTTAAAGACAATTAACTCTCCCACCGCTTTCTCATACAATTGGTAGACTTTTTGTGCTTACCCAAAACTCTGGGGCGTACTCTTTCTTAGGGATATTCTTTCTTGACTTGAAGATTCCTTGTAATTAAAACCATAAATACCGCCAATAGGTGGATACTTTAACGTTAGTATGCATCAATACTTTACCTCGCCAGCAAGTCAGTAAGGCGGCAGATTATGCTACCATAACGCACCAAAACAGTTAACACGCATACCTCACTCAACTTTTTGGATCCGTCGTGTAACGCCCAAAATTTTGTATGTGTGATTTGTTAAATTTCATAATAATTAAGTATTTGTATCATTTGTTAAGTGCCTTAATTATGTGTCCGAGGTCTTGGGTTCAAGTTATATTTATTTGGAAATTTAGTTATTTTGTTCCTAGCTTATTCTTAAGTATTTGGCTTATATTATACTTTCGATCAACTCATGTCAGAATGAGTCTGCTAGTTCAAATGGCAAGGTGTTAGCTTGCCCTGAGATCTTATGTTCGAATCCCCGCAAAGGTGAATGGCAGTAATTTTTACTTCTGTGTGTGTGTCATTTGTCTAGTAGAGGTTTAATGGAATTGAAATTCTGTGTTGGTTGGATGAGGATTAATGTGTCGGATTTTGTGGGATTTGGTTGGTAGTGAAGGTAGTGGGGAGTTCAGAGTATTATCTTTAAATTTATTTTATTTTTATTTTTTTAATTAATTTGTTTTCCAAAATTCCCTCTTTTCCCCATGTTTTGTTTCTCTGCAAATTTCCCTATGATGTTATTTTTTTAGTCTCTTCCATTTTTGCTTTCTTCAATTCTGACATCTTTTTGCTCAATTGGATTGTTGTGGCTTGGAATATTTTGTTTCTTATTGTGGTTTGGTAAGTAGGGTTTATGTGGGTTTGTTTGGTTTAGAGGCAATTTTAAGGTTTGTTGTGGAATCAGTTTTATTATCATTTTTGTTAATTATATTCTTGGGTTTGTGAACAGCGGTGAATCATGAAGATCGAAACTCCCCCTTGTGGATTAGTGGTGTTAAGAATTGTTCTGGAAGTTTGGGAAAGTATTTGATCACTTGGGTTTTCGAGTCTTGACTTAGTAAAGTATTAATTGTTGTTGCGACTAGATGGATGATTTTAGTTTAATTGAGGAATCGTGGCTAATTTTAGCATTAATTATCGATTTTAGGTATTAGAGGTCTCATAGTTGCTTTCGTATCAGAATTGAATTAGGTGTGTAACGAGAACTTGAAAAACTATGAATGGCAAAAGCCAAAATTGGGGCTTTTTGACGTAACACGGCCGTGTTCTAGGCCATGTATGACACATGTCTAGGCCATTTTGGGCCATGTAAACCACACATGTGAGCCATGTGCCAGGTCGTGTGGGCTACATGGGTAAGGAAAATTGGGTTGTGTGGGCCTCATGGGCGTGTAGGCCTAAAATTTAGAATTTTTCCTTAGGGTCGTATATGTTGTCTTGATCGACTGTAAGTGTAACAGCCCGTTTTTAGTGAAATCGGAACAGTGGTTTTGAGACTACAAATTCGTGGTCAAAAAATTTATTTTTATATTATTTTGTGATCTACAGCATGATAGTACTATTATATTAAAATTTTATTAAGAAATTTTAACATTTAGATGTTCAATTTGATGAAAAGGACTAAATCGCGTAAAGTGCAAAAGTTGTGTTCTATTAGCTAAAGGTATTAAATAGCTATAGAACTTTAAAGTGGAGGTCCTTATTTGATAATTAGACCATTAAAGGTGATAGTGGATGTGCATGGCTTGGCATTTTTGTTATTTTTAAAGTTAGGTCAGGGTAATTTGGTAATTAGGTAAATAAATGATAAAAATAAATAAAACAAAGCCAAAGCTATCATCTTTTTCTTATTTCCTTCACCAACAATAATATTGAAGGCTTAAGAAGCCATTGGAGACCTTCAACATTTGGCCATCTCTCTCATGTGCATGTAGGTTCGTTTTTGTCCTATTTTTAATGATTTTTATGTTTCTAGGATTGTTGTAGCTTAACCTAAGTAGCCGGAGGACTAATTTGCAAAATGGTTAAATGTATAGGTTTTTACATGAGTACATTTTAGTTTTTTGTGAAGTTTAATGGAAGAAAATGAATTCTTGTTATTAGATAAACAACTTTTATTAAGTAATTTTTTTATGAAATTGTCAATTAGGTGTTAAATTGAGAAATGTGAAAATTGTGTGGTAAAAGTGTGAAATTGTGAAATATATGGGCTGCTTTAAGCATGTATAAAATTCAGCTAGGCTTAGGAATGGATGAAATTGCATGAATTTTATTTTACGAGCCTAGGGACTAAATTGTAAAGAAGTCAAAAGTATATGGGCAAAATGGTAAATTTTCCAAAACATGATTTTTGGATTGAATTGAATAGAATGAGGATTAAATTAGTTAAATTTGATTATATAGATCAAGAAAAGCAACGTACGGAATAAGATCGGGGAAAAAATAAAGTATTAGACTGAACGATCGTTTTTTTCGTACGAGTTTGAGGTAAGTTCGTATGTTTAATAAGCATTAAATTATATTTGATTTAAATGCTTTATTATTATATTCTTGATGATATGGCTCTACGAAAATACTTGATGAAGTTTCGGTGACATATGGATTTTGGTTGAACCTTAGGAATAAATAGGATACAAAAGACATATCATTAGGGGTTACCATATTTTGGGTATTGGTCTTGTACATCCTACCGGTGGTTGAGTTTTCGGCAGGTGTTGTGGTTACTTTACAGCTTGTGTGAGTAGCACTGTGTAGCTATGTCTTTACTGACAGCTTGTGTGAGTAAACCCAGTTATGACGAGAGAGAGAGCGTTGATATGAGATAGTAGTGGTTTTGACCACGTGTTGGCACATAGTGTGCGAGATATCCACGTATCCGATATTATTCTAAATGATTCAATGGGTACAGTATTGTTACAAGGTTATATGAGTTCGATTCAAACTAGTACATGTATTTATGTGAAATACGGGAAGTGGTTTATATTTGACATATGAATACATGGCTAACATGGTTGATGATTATGTGTTAGGCTTTTCGGCCAAATTGGGTTGTTTTTCCTTAATTTTACTTACCTAAATTGTGGTTGAATAGTAAGTTGTATTTTTAGTTATATGAACTTACTAATCTTAATTGCTTACTTTGTTTTACTTTTTCGTGTTTTATAGTGATTTGAAAGCTCATTCAGATTGGAAGTTGTCGGAGATTGCATCACACTATCAAAAGCTTATTTTGGTACTTTTAGTTATATATTTTGGTTTTAATGGCATGTATAGGTCATTTTGGCTAATGGTAGCCTATATGTTTTGGTCATGTATTTAGCCATTTGATTTGGCTTGTATTTGGTATATTTTGTTATGTATCTATGTATAAATGACCTTATCATATTGGTGTATGTTTATCATGCGAGTGTGTGCTAGTTGTGAATTGGTATTTTAGGTATCATTTAGTTGATCTTGATAAGTGGCATATATGTCAAGTTTTAGGCACAATGATACATATATGTGTTTGACCATTTAGGTAGATTTTGGAAACATATTTGGCATGTTTTAAATGGTCAATTTAGGTGCCTAAAGTATCATGGTTGTATGTGATGTTATAACATGTTATAAGCTTTATACTGGTTGGTTTTGAATGCCTATTTATGTCATGGTTATATGTAAATTGTTGTGTTTAGGTGGGTACCAATTTGGGTGAGAAATATGGCCAAGAAAATGGCCTATTTTTGTCCATATTGACAGAGACACGGGCGTGTGTCTCAGCCGTATGTGACACACAGCCAGGTGACACGGCCGTGTGTCCCCTGTAACTTCTAAAGAAAACAAGTCAGTAGCCTTACAAGGCCTAGCACACGGGCATGTGGCTTGGTCGTGTGGCACAAGTCAGTATACCCTCCAGTTTTCACACGGCCTAGCACACGGGCATATGGCTTGGCTATGTGTCACAAGTCAGTATGCTCACCATTTTTCACACGGCCTAGCACACGGGCTTGTGGCTTGGCCGTGTAACCCAAGTCAGTAAGCTCGCTAGATTGTGTAACCCAAGTCAGTAAGCTCGCTAGATTAGACATGGGTTAGGACACGGGCTTGTGTCCCCATTTTGAATGCCCACATGGCCTGGCCATATGGGCGTGTGTCCCCTGTAATTTTGACAAATTTCCATGTTTTCCGAAAAAAATCTTTAAGTACCCGGTTTAGTCCCGACTTGTTTTTAATGTTTATTTTGGGCTTCAAAGGCTCGTGTTAGGGACGATATGATTGCATTTAAATGGTTTTGACTTGAATATGATATGAAGTGAAATGTTTGTTTTTTTGATTTGTAAGTCTAGTAATGCTCCGTAACCCTATTTTGGCATCAGATAAAGGTTAGGGGTGTTACAGTAGGCCTTCCGTGGGGACGGTATGTGTTATATATGCTATAAAACACAAAATTTGTTAATATGTTAGTATAAATTTGACGTAATTACGTGTATAATGTGTATGATGCTCTACAAGAGCGATACGATATGTATGATCTGTTATGTATAAAGCATGTTCTATGTTTGTTTTATGAGCATGTATGAGGTGTAAGTTCTGGTATCTATTAACTCTGTTGTATCTGATTATTGGGTGGGACATATATTATGTAAAGGAAGTGTTCTGTGTAAGGCGATATCACGCCATTATACTGGCAGTATTGCTGCGATTTTTCTGAAAAGTGTCGTAAAGACACCAAGCTGTGAGCAGGGTTAGGTGGATGTGTTATACCCCACATGTTGTGTTGGGATGGTCAGAGCTAGTGTGTAGAGGATGAGGATAGGATTATATGTATCAACATCTGTACTACTATAATATGATTTTGATTCTATATAAGATGTATGTCTGTATATGTTCTACCATGTAATTAAATCTGAAACTCTGTTTTCTTATGGGTTACACACTAAGTCATGAAGACTTACTTTCTATTTGTCTGATCATTCTAGGTAACCCTCAGACTTAGGCGGGTTGGTGCGATGAGAGCTCGGTTATATCCACATTTTTGTAAAATCAGTTTATTTTAAATTTGACTTATTTTAAATTTTGACTTGAGAGTTTTGTAAATTTTGGGCTCTTTGGACATTTGGGGTTATTTTTGTTTGGGTTTTATTCTGGATTTTTGGCATGACGTTCGATAAAACGACTATTTTCCTAAAACCAACAATTTTTGAGAAAAAAACTTGATTTTCCAAAATATATCGTCTTAAAAACTTCCACGACAAATTATTCAATTTATTTAGAAAAGGTAAAAAATTAACGATTTTCACTATTAAATATGACAAACATTTTAGAATAAAATTGGCTTTTAAATAGCAAAGGTTCATGAAGTTTTTCAAAAAGTGAAAGTGAGATTTTATCTATTTTACGTAACATTTTCATATTCGGCCATAACGTTTAGCCTGAGTTTAGGGTGTTACATTTAGTGGTATCAAAGTTAGGTTGCAAAACTCAGGCTATAAAATTTTGGGTTCAAAATTGTATTTGTAAAAACTATTTTTTCGAGTGATGTCTATTTTGGATCTGAAAATTTTATGGAATACCGAGTCTCTGACACCGATGTTGTAAGTATTTCTGACTTAGAAATACATTAGTTAGAAAAATCTGAAATGATTAAAACTGTACTGAGTTAGTTAGAGACTGAAAATTCTTAAAATTTCTAAAATTCCTTCTAATACTTATTTGAAGCATAATAAACACTAAAACTGATACATAAAACTTTGTAATGTAGATAATCTGTGATTACGATGAGTGCTCATGGAATACGTGGTCGTGGTACTTGTGGGCGCTGCCGGCGCAGTAGAGGGACTCGAGCTAAGTCATCCTCAATGGGTAGTATGCCCAATCTTGATAAGAGTGAAACACTAGCTACACCTACTTCTGAGACTGGGTCTCAAAGTAACTTGGCTGGGACGACGTATTGTCCCAAGCCATGCTTAGAGTGTTGGAGAGGGCCGCTGGACCTCATTCCTGTTCTGGGAGTCGTGGGTTGGTAACTGAACGACTTCATTCTAATGGCGTTAAGTTATTTAGGGTCGTCATTGGAGTCGCCCTGACTGTGGCCTAATATTGGTTGAAGACCATCGAGAGGATCATAAATGATATCGACTACACCCTTGAGCAGAAATTGAAGGGTGTAGTGATGGGGTATATCAGTGGTGGTTAATAGTTGAAGAGGGTACTCAGCCATACTAGATTACTTGGGATCAATTAAAGAGTGCCTTCTAGAGTAAATATGTAGGCGCAAGTTATGTAGATACTAGTAGATGTAAGTTTATGAACCTTACGTAAGGGATAAGACTGTGGTCAAGTATGATGCCAAATTTCTTAGACCAAGCTGTTATGCTCGTGAGATGGTGTCGACTGAGTATGAGAAGTTTGTCCATTTTGAGGAATAATTAAGAGATAATCTGATGGTTCTGATAGCTCTGTAGAGGAAGCGGGAATTCGTCATCTTAGTAGACAAGGTAAAGATCGCTGAGGAGGTTAAGCGCGTTGAGCGCTAGAATAGAGATCATGAGAGCGGTAAGAATAAGAGGGATTTGAACCCTCTAGTTCTGTTTAGAGGCCTAAGAAACGGGTCAGGTCTAATGGGCCTTCGAGTGTTGGGGTTCCAGTTGCTCTTACTATGGCTCAGTCGTGTAGAGATTGTGGTAGATGCTATTCGAACGAGTGTTGGAAGAGGTTGGGAATGTGTCTACGATATGGGTCGATGGACTACCATATCAGAGATTGCCCACAGCATTCTGATCAGATGCAAGCTTTAGCTCTGGGTTTTATTCAGCCTCAGCGGGTAGTTCGGTAGCTATCTAAGGGTCGTGGTTCGGCCAAGGGTGGTAATGGTATGGGTAGAGGGTAGAGAGCAGCAGACAGAGGTGCTAATCAGACTGATGCGAGGCGGCCTACGCTGGTTTATACTATTAGACGTCATGTGGAAAGAGACACCGCTGATGTGATTACTGGTACGTTCTTTATTTATGACATCTTTATTTTGTATTGATAGACATAGGATAAACACATTCCTATGTAACTAGCTCTGTTTCTGTAACTTGGGGACTTTTGTTGAGAGCACTTCTAGTGAGATTACTGTACTTAGTCTGTTAGGTCAATCTATTCGAGTTAGTAAATTGTATGGGAATGTACCATTAGATATATAAGGGGTTGTGTTTTTGGCTAATCTGATAAAACTGCCATTTGGAGAATTTGATTTTATTCTAGGAATTGACTGGCTGGTAGAGCATCAAGTCAGTTTGGATTGTGCTACTAAGAGGGTAATTCTGATATTAGAGGATAATGTAGAGGTGGTTATGATCGGCGACCGTCGAGATTACTTATCCAATGTGATCTTCGCTCTTGTGGCCGAAAAACTATTTTCGAAAGGGTGTGAAGCGTACTTGGCTTTTTTTAGTGATTCGACTTCTGTGGGTTCGTTTGTTGAGGACATCCGAATGGTTAGAAAATTTTCAGATGTTTTTCCAATAAACTACTGGGTTTGCCTCTTGATCAGGAAGTTGAGTTTGATATTGAGCTTCTATCGAGTACAGCTCCGATGTGCATCAATCCTTATCGTATGGCACCAAAGAAGTTTGTGAAATTAGAAGCTCAGCTTCAGGAGCTTGTTGATTGTGGGTTCATCCATCTTAGTATGTCTCCGTAGGGTGTCGGTGTTATTTGTAGAGAAACAGGATGGAACCATGAAAATATGTATCGACTACCATTAATTGAATAAGTTAATAGTGAAGAATAAGTATCCACTTTCGGGTTTTGATGACTTGTTTGATCAATTTCACGGGGCTTCTATGTTTTCCAAGATAGATCTTCGTTCTGGGTACCATTAGCTTAAGGTTAGGGAGGTTGATGTCCATAAGACTGCTTTTAGGACTCGTTATGGGCATTACGAGTTCCTAGTCATACCTTTAGTTTTACGAATGCTCCGACTACATTCATGGATCTTAAGAATCGAGTTTTTCAGCCATACTTAGGCCAGTTCATCATGATTTTCATCGATGACATTTTGATATACTCTAAGACCGAAGATGATCATGATGAGTATCTTAGAGTAGTTCTTCAGATATTTCATGAGAAACAACTCTACACTAAGTTGAGCAAGTGTGAATTCTGGTTGAGGGAGGTGACTTTTCTAGGGCATGTGGCTTCTGTGAAGGGGATTCATATTGATCTTAGGAAAATCGAGGCTGTGCTTGAGTGGAAACAGCCTAGGAATGTTTTTGAGATCTGCAATTTTCTTGGACTTGTAGGTTATTATCGGAGATTTTTCGAGAGTTTATTGTTAATTGCAGCTCCTCTAGCTAAGCTGTTGCATAAAAGGGCCCCTTTTGTCCGGACTGATGAGCAGCAATTGAGCTTTAAGAAGCTCAAATCTGTTTTGACTCAGGCTCCTATTCTAATACAACCTAAATGCGGTAAGGAGTTCGTGGTATACAGTGATGCATCTCATGTCAGTTTGGGTTGTGTATTGATGCAAGACGGTAAGATAGTGGCTTATGCTTCCTAACAGCTTAAGTCATACGAAGGCAACTATTCGACGTACGATCTTGAGTTAGCTACAGTTATCTTTACCTGAAAGATTTGGAGGCACTATTTATATGGTGAGAGGTGTATCATCTACAATGATAACAAGAGCCTCAAGTATTTTCTTATCCAAAAAGAGTTAAACCTTAGACAGTGTAGATGGATTGAACTACTTAAGGATTATGACTGCACAATTGAATATCATCTTGGTAAGGCCACTGTGGTGGTCGATGCTCTTAGTCGTAGGGTAATATTTGATTTGAAGGCAATGTTTGCTCGTTTAAGTTTGTTTAATGATGAAAGTCTATTAGCCGAGTTACAAGTTAAACCGACTTGGATTAATTAGATTTGAGATAAATGGTTTGTGGTTCTAGTCCTGTGATTCCGTCAGGTGGAGAATGGTAGTACTTCTTATTTTAGGCCGAATAGTGACGAGGTTCTGTGCTTTCGAGGACGGGTTTGTGTACCTAACGAATTTGATTTGAGACAGTCTATTCTGTGATAAGCACATAGTAGTCCTTAGTTATGTATCCTAGTGGGAATAAGATGTATCGGGATCTCCGCGAATTGTACTGGTGGCCTGGTTTGAAATGGGAGGTAACTGATTTTGTTTCTCGTTGTCTAACGTACCAATAAGTTAAGGCTGAGCACCAGTTGCCGTCAAGTTTGCTTCAACCAGTTAAGATTCCCTTATGGAAATGGGAGCGTATGACTATGGACTTCATTAGTGGGTTGCCCTTAACACTTACTAAAAAGGATTTTGTGTAGATCATTGTGGATTAGTTGACCAAGTCTCCCCACTTCATTCCTGTTCAGACAGATTACTCTCTTTAAAAGTTGTCCAAGTTATATGTTTCAGAGATCGTGAGACTTCTTGGGGTACCGGTCTCGATTATTTCTAATAGAAATCCTCGCTCCACTTTTCAATTTTGGAGGAAACTTCATGAGGCTTTGGGTTCAAGGTTGGATTTTAGTACTGCGTCCCATCCTCAGACAGATGGTCAATCTGAGAGGGTAATTCAAATACTAAAAATATGCTCCGAAGTTGTGTGATTGATTTTCGAGGTAGTTGGGAGGATTTTTTGCCATTAGCTGAGTTTGCCTACAATAACAGTTTTCAATCTAGTATTTAGATAACACCTTACGAGGCTTTGTATGGTCATAAGTGTCGTACTCTATTGTGTAAGACTAAGTTGGGTAACTGACGAGTTTTGGGTCCTAAGTTGGTTTTTGAAACTGAGGATAAAGTTAGACTGATTCGGGATCATCGTAAGGCTGCTTCTAATAGACAGTATAGATCTGAAAAGAAGGGACATTGAGTACTCTATGGATGATTATGTATTATGTAAAGTATCTCCATAGAAGAAGGTTTTACAGTTTGAACGTAAGGGTAAGTTGAGCCCTAGGTTCATTGGGCTGTATCGAATTCTGAAAGTGTGGGACCAATTGCTTATCAGTTAGAGCTACCTTTAGAGTTAGACTGTATCCACAATGTGTTTCACGCCTCTATGTCGAAGCGGTATCGGTCAAACCCATCTCATATTATTTCAATCTAGGAGATTGAGGTTGGACCAGATTTGACATTTAAGAAGGAGCTGATTCAAATTTTGGATTGAAATGTTATGGTCTTAAGGAGGAAATCTATTCCATTAGTGAAAGTTCTGTGGTGGAATCATGGCATTGAGAAAGCCACATGGGAACTTGAAGACTCGATTCATCAACAATTTCTGCATCTGTTTGAATCAAGTAATTTCGAGGTTAAAATTTTTTTAGGGGGTAGAGTTGTAACACCCTAAAATTCGTATGTGTGATTGGTTAAATTTTTTAATAATTAAGTATTTATATCAGTGGTTAAGTGCCTTAATTCTGTGTCTGAGGTTTTGGGTTCAAGTTGCATTTCTTTGGAAATTCAATTATTTTTTTCCTAGCTTTATCCTTAAGTGTTTGGCTTATATTATATTTTTGATCAACTCATGTCAGATTGAGCCTATTGGTTCAAGTGGTAAGGTGTTAACTTGTCCTGAGATCTTGAGTTTGAATCCCCATGTAGACGAATGACAGTAATTTTTCCTTTTATGTGTGTATAGTAGAGGTTTGGTGGAATTGAAATTCTGTGGTGGTTGGATAATGATTAGTGGGTCGAATTTTGTGAGATTTGGTTGGTTGTGAAGGTAGTGGGGAGTTGAGAGTATTATCTTGAAATTTATTTTATTTTTATTTTTTAATTAAATTGTTTTCCAAAATTCCATCTTTTTCCCACATTTTGTTTCTCTGCAAATTTCCCTCTGACGTTTTTTTTAGTTCCTTCCTTTTTTGCCTTCTTCAATTCTAACATCTTTTTACTAGATTGGATTGCTATGGCTTGGACTTATTTGTTTTTTTTTCTTGCGGTCAAGTAAGTAAAGTTTATTTGGGTTCGTTTAGTTTAGGGGTAATTTTAAGGTTTGTTGTGGAATCGGTTTTATTATCATTTTTTTTGATTATATTCTTGGGTTTGTGAACAACGAAAAATCATGAGGACCGAAACTCCCCCTTGTGGATTAGTAGTGTTAGGAATTATTCTAGAAGTTTGGGTAAGTGTTTGATCACTTGGGTTTTCGAGTTTCGACTTAGTAAAGTATTAATGTTCATTGTGACTAAGTGGATGATTTTGGTTTAATTGAGGAATCGTAGCTAATTTGAGCATTAATTGTCGATTTTAGGTACTGAAGGTTTCGTAGTTGCTTGTGTCAGAATTGAATCAAGTATGTAATGAGAAACCTAAAAAACAGCGAATGACGAAAGTCGAAATTGGGGTCTGTCAACACCACACGGCCGTGTGCGACACACGGTCGTGTATGACACACAGTCTAGGCTATTTTAGGTCGTGTGGGCCACACGGGCGTGTGTGGGTCGTGTGCCAAATCGTGTGCGCCATACATGGATGGCAATTTGGGCCATGTTGGCCACACGGTGGTGTGAGCCCAAAATTCAAAATATTTCCTTAGGGTTGTACATGTAGTCCCGGTCAACTATAGGCCTTCCGTGGGGACGGTATGTGATTATATAAGCTATAAAACACGAAATTTGATAATATGTTAGTATAAATTTGACGTAATTACATGTATAACGTGTCTGATGCTCATGTAGAGTGATACAATATGTATGATTTGTTATGTATAAAGCATGTTTTATGTTTGATTTGTTATGTATAAAGCATGTTCTATGTTTGTTTTATGAGCATGTATGAGGTGTAAGTTCTGGTATCTATTAACTCTATTGTATCTGATTATGGGGTGAGACATATATTATGTGGAGGAAGTGTTCTGTGTGAGGCGATATCACGTCATTATACTGGCAGCATTGCTGCAATTTTTTTGAAAAGTGTCGTAAAGACACCAAGCTGTGTGCAGGGTTGGGTGGATGTGCTATACCCCACATGTTATGTTGGGATGGTCAGAGCTGGTGTGTAGAGGATGGGGATAGGATTATATGTATCTACATCTGTACTACTATAATATGATTTTGATTCTATATAAGATGTATGTCTGTATATGTTCTGCCATGTAATTAAATTTGAAACTCTATTTTCTTATAGGTTATACACTAAGTCATGAAGACTCACTTTCTGTTTGTCTGATAATTCTAGGTAACCCTCAGACTTAGGCGGGTCGGTGGGACGAGAGCTCGGTTATGTCCATATTTTTGTAAACTTAGTTTATTTTAAATTTGACTTATTTTAAATTCTGGCTTGAGAGTTTTGTAAATTTTGGACTCTTTGGACATTTGGGGTTATTTTTGTTTGGTTTTTATTCTGGATTTTTGGCACGATGTTCTATAAAATGACTATTTTCCTAAAACCAATAATTTTTGAGAAAACAAACTCGGTTTTCCAAAATATAACGTCTTAAAAATTTTCGCTACAAATTATTCGATTTATTTAGAAAATGTAAACAATTAATGGTTTTAACTATTAAGTATGACAAAAGTTTTTGAATAAAATTGGGCTTTTAAATAACAAATGTTTACGATGTTTTTCAGAAAACGAAAGATTTATAACTATTTTACGTAACATTTCCAAATTCGACCATAACGTCTAGGTCGGGTTTGTGGTGTTACACATCGTTTTTGGGGTATGATAGATTTCTTTATCAATAGTTGAGATTCGACATGTGTTGCGAATTCTCGACGGCTTGAATAAGCAGCATCAAATAAAGTTAGCATAATAATTATGACCAACAGCTTGTGAGAGCAGACCCAAATGATACAGACATGGTACTGGTTAGTGATTTAGTTATCGATGGCTGAGATCCAATAGTTGTTGCAGATTCTCGATGCTTGAGTGAGCAGCATCGAATAATACTTATATGAACAATCTTAACCTTCAGCTTATGTGAACAGACCTGAGTTATTCAATTTATATGTTATAGCTCATGTGACCAATCCAATCCTAAGTATATAATGTGACACCCCTAATTTGACCCTAGTCGAAAGTGGTTTTGGAACCCCAAAACCGAGTCACAAAAATAATCAGATGTTATATTCTGTGCTTATTGAATGTGGAATTTGTATGTGCGAATATTTCGTGCCTTGATTTTTATCAAGGCGGTGTTAATTTATAAGAAAGGACCCATGTGATAAGACTTGAAAATGTGATAGGTGAAATTTAAAGTGGCCAAATAATGCATGAGTTATTGACATGAGGGACTTGCATGTCAAATGGACCACTTTTAATTAGTGGCCGGCCATAATGATAGTTGATAGATATTATATGCATTTTATTTTAGCATGATAATAGTTAATGGCTTTATATTATGGAAGAAAGAATAATTAAAAGAAAGGGGGAATAAAATAAGAAAGCAAGAGAAAGTCTTCATCTTCTTTCTTTTCTTGAAGTGCCGTGAGCTAGGGAAGGAGGGGAGACTTCATTGTTTTTGGGTTCTAGCCGAAACTAAAGAAAGAAAAAGGGGAAGTGTTTTGGGAATGTTCGGTCTTTTGGAGGCCAATTTCTAAGGTAATTTCATTGTAATTTTGTTAAATTTTGATGAATACGAGCTTCACTTCTTTATCTAGCCGAAACCCATTTGCTAATTTTGGTCTAAGTGGCGTATTAAGTTCGGTTCATGTGTTTTTGAGCTAGGGATTTGTTTTTAAAGTTAAAAGTTGCTGGATAAGTGTTGGATGGACTTGATAATGTTAAAATTATTGAGTGTGTAAAGTTATAAGTTTAGTTTATGATTGGGAGCTTAAATTTAGCTCAAATTTAACTCAATTTCTTATATTAAGCATTTCGGCTATGGTGTGGATTGCATAAAATTTGAAGTATTTGATGTTTGAGAGTTCTAAATAGTTAATTATTAAGTGAGGCTTAGTAATTTTGTGTTAAAGATGAATTTCATTACTAAAAGTGGTATTCGGCTATGTGGCATTGTGTTAAATTTTGGATGTTGTTTTTTTAATTTTAAATTGACTATTAAGTAAGCTTTAAGGTTGTTAAATGGTAAAAAGAGACTTGAGAGTGATGTTTAGGTAGCTTTCGGCCTTATAGTGAATTATGATTGTTAAAGGATGGACTTAAGTTGTGTATATGGGATTTAACCTTGCCGATTATGTATTAACAAGGTGAAAATGGTTATGTTGCGTTAATAGAGTGCCGAATGTGAATTTGGTGTTAAGCTATATTTGAATACTTGGTTGAATGATTTTTGATATACCCGAAATAAGGTGCATGAATTATGGATTAGTAATGATTTGAATTTGTTTAAATCTAGCTCAAGAACAAAGGACACCAACTTCGGATAGGGGAAAAGAGAAAGTAGTTGAATAGCCGATTTGTACTAAGTCGATCAAATTCAAGGTAAGTTCTTAAGTATTTGAGTTTGATTCCTTTGTAAGTTTTAAGTGTTTAAACGTTGAGTAAATTCAATTATAATAGGACATGATGAGTTGATTTAATAAGATATGATGTGGCCATGATATGTTCTAAGCTCAAATGGTAAGTTCTTAAGTGTTTGAGCTTGGGAATTTAAGGGTAATTTGAAATAGTCTGCTTCGGACAGCAGCAGTAACGTGACTTTAGAAAATCACCATAAATTTATGGACTTGAATTAGAGGCTGAATGAGACATGAAATTAAAGCTTAATGAGTCTAGTTTCTTATAAAAGAAACCGTGTAAGCAAAGAAATTTCCGATAATGAGATATTTAAAGTTGTGTGAGACGGTGTCAGAATGACTCCGAAATCCCCTGTTCTGTTTTTAGAAAATCATTATAAATTGTACAAAAATGGTTATAAGATAAAATTTATATGCTTAGACTCCTTAATGAGTCTAATTTCAAATGAAATCAAATACAACACATTTTGAATTCTGTAAAATGAGAAATCTGATTCGTAGTGAAGAGTGGTCAGATTAGTCAAACAGTGAAACAGGGGAAACTTTAAGAAAAATCTGGTATTGATTGGCCAAACCTAAAATTCTGGAAATTTTATGGATGGAAGATATACGAGTCTATATTCAGGAAAAATTAACAGAAAGTGATTTGGAGTTTTGTAGCTCCAGTTATAAATGATTTAGTGACTATTGCTCAGGAAAAACAGCTTGTGCTGAATTTGAGATTGTGTTGTAAACCTTGATAAACTTGTTCTAGTTGCTCATAAGCTATTGATTAAATCCATGCGTGAATTCTAAATTGTGATATTGGAAAATGATAGATGTAGATTCAGCCAAGACAGTGTATATATGTGATAAGGCCTAATGGCCGATGTGATGAATGTGAAAGTGTATATGTGTGATAAGGCCTAATGGCCGATGTGATGAATGTGAAAGTGTATATGTGTGATAAGGCCTAATAGCCGATGTGATGAATGTGAAAGTGTACATATGTGATAAGGCCTAATAGCCGATGCGATGAATGTGAAAGTGTATATATGTGATAAGGCCTAATAGCCGATGCGATGAATGTGAAAGTGTATATATGTAATAAGGCCTAATGGCCGATGGGATGAATGTGAAAGTGTATATATGTGATAAGGCCTAATGGCCGATGTGATGAATGTGAAAGTGTATATATGTGACAGGGCCGAGTGGCCAACGTGATGGATGTGAAAGTGCATAAATGTGATAAGTCCCGAAGGGCATTTGTGTCAGTACTATATCCGGGTTAAAACCCCGCAGGCTTTATGCGAGAATATTATCACTGATTAATGTCCGTAAGCTTCGTGGTCGTACTATATCCGAGCTCTAAAGACCCGATGACTACGTGTGGGAATTTTGTCCGGGTAAGACCCGATAACTTCGTGTGGAGATTATGTCCGGGTAAGACTTCGTAATAAGAATTGCTTATAAATATATTCAATGCGAAAGGTTAAACAGGTATGTACTCCAAGTTATATGTGAGCTTGATTTGCACTAAATCATAAGGTAGTTATGTGATGCATACGAGAGCAATCTATGAGACTATTCCTATGATTATGTGACATCGGATCAGTGTGAGAGGTGATGTGAAATCATACGATATATCTATGTCACATGAGCTCACTTTTATGTGAAAGTTTATCTGCCTATTGTATATGATGAGATGTGCATATTCGGTAAAGGGATGGTGTGCCCGAAGGAAGAGTGAAATAAAAATACGAACAACTATGTTATAATTTGACTGTTATCTGTTGACACTGCTTAAAACTTACTAAGCATTGTAATGCTTACTCTGTTTACTCTGTTTCCTCTGTTTTATAGATCTCATTGCGAAGCTACAGGCTCGGGGATCGTCAGCAACTAGCCACACTATCACTATCCACTGTTTGGTACTGCTATGTTTTGGATTATCTTATGGCATGTATAAAATAGACTAGTGGCGGAAGAATATTTTGGTTAATGTATATAGCCATGCGAAAATGGCTTATATATGTTTGAGCATAATGTTATAATCATTTGGTATGGAATGGTTAATCACTATCATAATTTGTGCTATTTATGCTAAAAGGGCTAGTTGAATCATGGAAACTATGAAATAGGTAAAGTCTACCTTAAAGACAGATGCTGGCAACAGCAGTGATGTAGATTTGGAAAATCACTAAAAATAGTAGGATTGGAATTAAATAATGAATAAATTATGTAAACGAACCTTGATGAATCTATTTTCATAGGAAAGTAACTAAACGATCATATAGACAGTATGTTAAGAGATATTCAGGTTCTCGTGAGACAGGGCCAGAACGGTTTCTGGATTCCTGTTCCGACTTTGGAAATTCATTATAAATTAACCAGAGATAATTAGGAGTCATGCCATATATGTATAGATTCCTCTCTGAGTCTAGTTTCTATAGAAACAAACAGCATCAGTATTGAAGCTCTGTGTAGGGAGATATCCAAGTCGTAATGCGCAAAGGTCAGTGTAGTCGATCCCTGTAACATGGGAGACTTTGACTAATAAACTGTACTAATTGGCCTGACCAAAAATTCTAGAAAAAAATATGTAGATGGGCATATGAGTCTAGTTTCAGGGAAAAATTACGAAACTGATTTTCGAGTTGTGAAACTCAAGATATGATTTTTAAGGTGACAGTGTCGCAGTTAGCCAACTGCCTGGAAAATTTTAAAATGGACTGCGATAGTAAGCGAATTTAGTCTGTGAACCCCTCGTGTCCGACTCCGGCAACGGTCTCGGGTATGGGGTGTTACATATAAAATTAATTTACAATAGTTTTTCGGGCAAGGATGTTGACAAATTAATAAAGGAATGGTTGGGAAAACTAATAAGGAACATATTTGACATGTTTGTATCATTGTATATGTTGGAATGGTATAGTACTATTTGGTATATGTAAGTGATCTAAACACTTTGACGTATGGTACAAACATGCGAACTACTTGATGGCTTTTTGAATTGTATAAATAGGCTTAAGGATGCTAAAGAATTGCCATGTTGTGCAACTTTGAGTTTCTATTAAATAACTGATATAAAGCTTAGGTAAGTTAAGTTAAAATTTCATATGGATTTGTTAATATTTGTTATACTTACTGTTGACTTTGCTTACTTATAGATTGTTGACCACGGAGCGTGACAATCGGGCTTTTTTGGAGCTCACACTATCTATCTTCCATTTTGGTAGCATTTAAACCGTTTCGTGTTCAGTTATATGTGACATGTACTTAGAAGTGTCATAATATCTTATAATGTTTACTTTGTCTAGAACTTCACTTGAATTGAACTTACATTATAAATGGTAATGATATATGTATGCATACTAGAGAACATGATGTGTTATGTTTATTTGGTTCTTAATGTTGGATATATTAAGAATGGATTGACTTGAGAAAGTGAATGTTGAATAGCTTAAAATGTTATAAATAGTTTTGATGTAAATTGGTGCTAAATGTGATATATTGGTTTAGATGATGGAATGATGTTCAAATGGTATGTGGTTGGTATGAATTGTGCAGGTATAAGTTGTGTTAAGTGCTTCCTTGAGTTGAATTAGATGATGGTTTGAAATGAATACAAAAAAGGCCTAATTTTCATAAAAAAATCAAAGATCACATCGTGATGTCGTGAAGTCATGAAATGCATATTGTGACGAGAAATGGACTTCAAGCCATGTCGTGACGAAGAACTTCGTCGTTGCAATGAGACCGAGTCAGTTTGTCACGTTGTGATGAGGGAACCCCTCACATCATGACGTTGTTCTGAACTTTTGAAAATGTTGTAGTTTGGTTCTTACTTGTTCCTGAGTCAACTTTAGAGCTTATGTATGCTCATATAAGACTCGTGAAAGGTTTTAAATTGTATTGAATAGTTGATATGATTGAAATCATCAAGTTTTTTTTTACTTGAGTTGCCCGTTAAATGTTTGTAACTGTTTTGTTTTGCACTATAACATTTTGTAGCTTAGCCTGATGATCAAGACGAGCGAGGGGTGTTACAAACCCGAACTAGTTCTCAATTTGACTGGTCGTTTCGATTCGACTTAGTTTAGAGAATATTGAATTTTTAATTTTAAAATCATATTTATTTATTTTTTAGAATTTTAAAAAGTTTTTAATTTTTTAATAATTTTTAAAATATAATTTTTAATTTTTATGTTTTTTATTTAAAATATGAAAAAATTTACTTTTAAAAAATTAATTTTTTATGTACTTTTAAAAGGTAAGAACCAAATTGACAAAAAATTGTAAATGTTGAGAGCTAAAAAAGTTATTTTACTTTTAATATTGTTAATTTTAATGAAAAAATTAAATCGAAAGTCCAAAATTTTTTAATAAAAAATTACATGTATTCAATGCTCAAAATCAAAGTATAAAAATTTAATTTTCAATTTAGAAAATATATAAAAACCTTTCACATATTAAAGCCTTTTTTTTTTTTGGAATCACATTAAAACCCTCTTTTTAACAAATAATTTTAGAAAAAGTGTTGTTTCGTGAATTCTCTTTTGTAAAATAGGATATTCGGAAAAAATAAATCCCTAATGTCACCTCCATACAAAAATGATCCATCTTCTCTTAAAAAAAATCGAGCCGTCCTAAGGCTGCCACGTCTCAACCCTCAAAAAGAAAAAAACAAGGGTTGTTAGTTGGTTGAATCTTGGTTTAGTGGCCCAAATATAAAAACCCAATCTCTTCTCCGCCGCTCTCTTTCTTCCTTACTTCAACACCATATCTTAGGGTTTCTCCTCCTCTCTACCTCCAATGGTATACCACTCTCTTCCTTCTCTGCCCTTCATCTCTTTCATTATATTCGTAATGTAAGTGCGTATTTATGGTAATTGCAGGGAAAGGGAACTGGGAGTTTTGGTAAACGAAGGAACAAGACCCACACGCTCTGCGTCAGATGTGGCCGCCGCAGCTTCCACCTCCAGAAGAGCCGTTGCTCTGCCTGTGCTTTCCCCGCTGCCCGTAAGAGGACATGTAAGCTGCCCGCTGCCCTTCCTCCTCTTAAGCTTTATTTTTGTTCATTGAATCTCCTTCCGCATCGGGTTTTCTGTTGTTTAGCTAATTGATTTTCTGGGTCTATTTTTCTCTTTGTTGGCAGCGTGTATCTGAGTTTGTATCTTTCTGGCTTGTTTCCCCTTGAATTTGCTTATTCTGATTAAAAACTTCATTTGCCTAAATATAATGAAAAAGTGGGGTCTGCTTTGAATTTTGCTTCATTTGTAGAAGAATAGCAGTACTTGTAGTTACCTTTTATCGTTCCAGTCTTTGTTAGTTTTATCCTACAATAAATGTTGTTATATTGGTAAATGGCCATGAGGTATTATGTGCTTGTATGAATTTGTAATGCTGCTCTGACTGTAAATTCTTCTTAAAATAGCCATGTCCGATGCGCACACATGGACATGGCTATGGAGATATAACCTGAGTCTAAGTAGACCAGGCTATAAATTGGATACTGAATGTTTGTGCATGGATTGTGATTATGTGTTAATTGTTAAATCTTGTGGGACTCACAGATAACTGGAGTGTGAAGGCTATCCGAAGAAAGACAACTGGCACTGGTAGGATGAGGTATCTTCGCCACGTTCCACGCAGGTTCAAGACGGGTTTCAGGGAAGGTAGGAAAATGCTAATGTCCTTAGGCTCATTGCTTTCTGATTTTAGTTTCATTGCATATGAAGTATGAACATTTTCTGTTCTTATAAGAAATTTTGGGTTTTTTTTTTCTTTCAAAATTTTCTTATTTTCGATTGGGGGTGATGTATAGGTACTGAAGCAGCACCAAGGAAGAAGGTTGCAGCAGCTTTTGCTTAAAAGGCAAATTGTAATGGTATGAGGTTTTGTTTTGGATGAAGCCATGTTTATGAGGAAACATTTAGTGATGAAGAGTGAAATTATGTTCCATTGGATGCTTTAGTTATTTAGTTTCTATTTGAATGTAGCTGTCTTAAATTTTGAACAATTATTGGAGCTAATGTTTGACCCTTAATTTCTTCATTGTCTTTTTTTTTTTTTAACTTGATCAATGTTCTTGTTTCGTTTAAGATGCCCTTAAATCAATGGATCAGAAACGGGTTCATGATTTCCTTTTAGATAGACGGTAATGCAGGTTCGGATTTTTAATCCTTTTTCTCATTTATTTTTCTAAATTTGTATAATAATATTCTGATTTGAATATTATAGTGATTATCTGCAACAGATACAAATCTTTCTTTGAATTTGTTTACTTTTTATGCAAATAATCTATTAAAAATGTAAAACTTATTAAATTCAAATATTTAATGTATTTAAATATTTAGCTATAATATGTGTAATAACAAGTTTTCTTAATTTTTATGGATAAATATTTACATATAACTGTAAAACTACTAGTTTGAATTTATATAAATGTAGAAATATTTTATTTTTTTATTAGAAGTTAAAAGTTACCAAATGTTATTTCATATTTTTATTATTAAAAATGAAATTTTATTTCAATTTATTAAATGTATCTTTAAATTTCTGAAAAAATGAAAATGAAAATTAGTTTTTTAAATGAAAATAGTATAAAATTTTAAAAAATCAAATGGAGGTTAAATTATTCTAGGAGTTTTACCGTTTTTGCATTCTCATTAAAATAGTGACGGTGAGATAAAATATTATAACATTGAAATTAAAATTAAATGTGTTTGGATTCAATTGCAATAGTAATGATATGTTGAAAGTATAAAATGACAATTAAGAATATTAGATTTAATTATAGAGGCAAATTAAATAATTATATTTCATATTAAAATATTAAAAAAATATTAAAATTGTATTTATCTTAAATAATTATTTTATTGATAAGGAACTAATGTTTCATTAATTATATTTGAATTTTTATTATTATTTCTATAATACTTATTTGTGACTAATTCATACAGGTTTTATAATAATAAAATTTATATATTTAGTAACTTATTATAAAACTCAAAAAAATATATTTATATAATAAAAATAATAAATCATTTTAACATTTTTGATATATTTGTTTAGAGTATATTTATATTAAACTATATTAAAATCAAATTATATTAAAATAACAATTAAAAATATATTTATTATAATGAATTTATTTTTGCTTGTATAAAAAATAATTGTATATAATTATTATATGGTAATAAAATTTATAATGTACTTATTTTTATATTTATTTATTATATATGTATTTTTATAATAACACTATAAGGTTAAATTAGGAGAAATATTTCCCACTACAAAAGCTTTTTATTTTATTTTTAACTAGAGTTTAAAATTCCATGCGTTAAAAATTTTAATTGGTTTAAGATGAAATGTCATTAGTGTGTTTACACCAAAACCCATAACAATCATGCTTTACCAGAGGTTATGGGGCTCCCAAAGGAAGCTTTTTTTTTTTTTTTATCATCGTTGGGAGTGTATGTGATAATATTAAAAATAATCAGAAATAATGGTGGTGATGAGATTAGTTACTATAGTGGTGAGATTAAATATTATAGCAATGAGATTAAAATTAATGGTAAGAGATGCGATGTGTGTTTGGATTTAAACACAATGATAGTCGAGTGAAAAGTGAAAATGACTATTAAAGACATTAGAATTTTTAATAAATCATTAAAGAATATATATTTATATTTGTATTAAATTATAATTAAAAATTATATTTATACTAAAAAAATTAAATGTATAAGAATACTTATATATTTATATTAAATAATGATACGTACTAAAATTATGTTATTTAAATTTCTAATATTGTTTAAAATATAGTTATTTACTTTAATTAACTTATATTAGTTATATAATAAATATAGTTCTGTCAGTTTATCTTATAAAAATGAATTTATCCATGCATTTTTAAAATTTTAATTACTAAATAATTAATGATAGAAATAAAGTAATAAAAACATAGTTAGAATAAATATGAGTAATTTTGTCTTACAAGAATTTCTTTAAAAATAAAAATGATAAAAAAACAAATGAATGCTGCAGTTGAGATAGAAAATTTCCAGTGATGATGGGGAGATGGGCGGTGAAAAATAAAGGGGTTGGTGCATTTAGAGCATCTCAAAATTCAACTGAAGTATCAGTCCAGTTAAAAGTTTCGAACTCACTTGACTGGTGCTTATTGCTGACCTAAATTAGCCCTTAGACAATTGCGCAATAACTCCCGCAACGCATCGTCTCTTTTATAACTTAATATAAAAGTTTTTAAATATATATCACAATTTCTAATACATGCTTATATATTTTTGTATATGTGAGACCTGTTGGAAATATAATATTACAAACAAAACTGTTAGCATTGACATGAAACAAAACTAAGTGTAAATAAATAAAGCAATCACTATATCGTGGAAGAACCACTATCGTAGAAACGATTTCGCCTTGATCGGAGTAATTGAAAATAGACATCGCCCCCAAGGTCAATACAGTACTTCCAAATTCGTACATCCAAATGAGGAAGATGGAACTCAAAAGGATTGCTCTTGTCGTAAAAGTCAAGAAATAAATTGGAAGAAACTCAAGTAAACCACACTAGGTTCAATTCCCAAGAAAGATTGGAGGGGTTACAGATGGTCTTGCTTAAAACTCAATCTTCTAGACAAAATATTGCACTAATGTAATTTAGTAAAACATCAAAAATTTTAGAGAGCAAGAACAAGAGAGAAAAGAGAGAATTGAGTTTTCTTGTTTTGCTGTATTGTGACAATTAAGTAGAATAACCTGCTATTTATATTGTTTTTAGATTGGGCAAAATGGTAAAATAGTAGTGTTAGTTTCCAAAAATGGTGGAGGATTTTCCTCAACAGAAAATATTTTGCAATAGTCAAAGGATTTTCTTTAATTGAAAAGTATTCTACAACAGAAAATATTTAAAAAAAAACATTTCTGATTTTGCATTAACAACATTCCCCCACTAATGCAAAAGAATTGGAAAATTTTGTAAACATGGAAAAAGGTAAAACGTGAGAAGAGAAATAGCGAAATTAGCTGCTTAAACACTAGTATCTTGTGGATTTGAACTAATTTGTAGTGAAATGAGTGATTCTTCTGTTTAACAAGTGAACTAATCTTGAACTTTTTAAGATAGGGGTTAACTCATGACACGAGACTAATCTCAGGTCCAATTGAGTTTCGCAATAGATTAACAGTTTATCCAATATACCTCGGGATGTTGGTAAGTGCTCAACAGAAACGACACAACGTCTTTCATAGAAGGTGGATAATCTTTTACACTTACGTAGGTGATTTCATTAAGCCTATCTCAATATAGACCACCTAGACCAAGGCTATGGAATCATTAAGAGCATTTAATAAGCTCAACCTTTTAGTTTTATAATTCGGTGAATTCATCAAGTTTGTCTCAATAGAACAACCCAAATTCTGGGATATAAATCGTTGAATTCATCAAGTCCGTCTCACTAGGACCACCCAAACTTTAGGCTATGAACTTATTAAAAGTAAGAAGCTTATCTTTATGCATGTACATTATGTGCCATAGGGATAGGTAAAGATATACACTATGAGTCTTTCTATGGTTTTGTTTGACCACACTGAACTTAGAAGACTAAGTTGGGTATCCACCATGAATTCCTCAACCAGTGGGCTTAAGACCTATCCCCCTCGATGAATCAAGAATCATTTTCCTACATAACCCTTGGTTAGTGGATCAACTAAGTTCTTCTCAGATTTTACGTACTTCATGACGAATACTCCATTCTTTATTAAGTCTCACATATTCATGTCTTATTCGTATATGCCTTTTATTGCCATTGTAAGTCTAGTTTTGAGCAATACAAATGGTGGCTTGTGAATCATATAATAAGGACACGGGAGGTGTAGGTTTCCCCTATAAAGGATTCTCTGTAAGTAGATTCTTGAGCCACTCGACCTTTTGCTCGGCTTAGTCAAGAGTTATAAACTTTGATTCCTTCATGGAGTGAGTAATACACGTCTGTTTAGCAGACTTCTAAGAAATAGTTACTCCGTCTAAAATAAAGACATACCTACTTGTAGAGCTAACTTTATCAGTTACCCAGTTTGCATCACAATATCTCTTTAGGATTGTAGGGTATTTGAAAAATTCCAACTTCCAAGTTATTGTAGTTTAATTTTACTTAAAATTATTTGGGGAAAGTTTAACCTTGATAGCATAGTAACTTGCGAACCATGACACTTTACCCCACTTACCATGTCGATGCCCTCATCGATATGAAACCACACTTTTAGTAACCTTGTTGCGTTGAGACATTTCAATCTCAAGTCTATCTCAGGCCTTTAAGGCCTAAGGTTATGATCCATTCCATGTGTATCAGACTTGGTCTCATCTCAATCGTTGGTGTAATCTTGTCTATGCCAATTCATCCACCGAAAATTTGGACTCAATGCCACAACATATAATCATTAGGTGACAAACTTGAAGAACCCTTAATGGTATAACCCTTTGTCAATTGAATATTACAATTCTTTTGATACTTAAAAATTCATCCCTCTAGATGTGGTATTAGCCGTACTTTTGCGGCCCCAACACTAAAGTTCTCAACATGGGAAATTTAGACACATTGGCCATCTCCAACTTAGGCCCTCTCGGGCCCTCTATGGTCACTCCATTAGGTGTGACCATATTGGCCAATTGCAACATGTGCGGCACCACTAAACTAGGTCAATATTAATATCAATTTTAGACTTTAATGTTCATTCATGCAAACTCTATCACGTCGCTTCTTTCTCCGAACAATCTCATAGGTTGCCTGAACAAGACATCCGTCATTAGTTCTCTTGTTCAAGCTCTCACAATTGATAATCCTCTATTCTACTTTGGTTAAAAATTCTGTGACACTTAGACTAGCTCCACAAATCTCATTTATTAGTAGCTCATCATGGATAAAGGCATCGTAAGGCCTATCCTTACATAAGGATCCAGCGATCCACTCATGGTCCTCCGACCCACTCAAATTGTAACCTTCTTAACTTGGCCTAGACGTTATAGTTAGATTGAGAAGACTTAATTAGCCACCGAAATGGCTAAGCTAACTTACGTTACTTTTGAAGACTTTAAATAAACTCATTTTTAGAGAAAAATCGTATTTGCACTTTGAGTTAGTTTAAAAGAGTTCATTTATTAGATAATTTATACTTAAGACTCATTTTATTATTGATAGTGTTGTTTAAGGAAAAAATTGTTTGTGTTAGAATTAAGTGACCCAAATTCTTATTTAAATAAAATACAATGGAAAATAAAATAAAATTAAAATCCATATAGAACTAGACTTCTTTTATTTTATTTTAGAATAAGTTTTTTTAAACCTTATTAAACTCCATCTATTTTATATTGATTAGGATAGGGTGTTTCAATCCTACTAGAATATGGCTTTACAAGCCTATAAATAGACATAGTCTATTCCTCTTGTATTGATTCAAATTTTCGACATAGTGAATTTTCTTCTCCTCTGTCCGTGGTTTTTTCCCGAAAGGGTTTCCACGTAAAATTTGTGTGTTCTCTTTATTTATTTTATTTTTACAAATTGGTATCAGAGCTTCCGGGTTATTCATCTTTATCACTGTAATGGCGTCTTTGAAGTATGAAATTCCGCTGTTGGATCGCAACACCAGATTTGCATTGTGGCAAATTATGATGCAAGCAGTTCTTGCACAGATGGATCTAGAGGATGCCCTGCTAGGGATAGATAAGATGCCTTCAACATTAACAGATGAAGAGAAGAAGCATAAGGATCAAAAGACGTAAACACAATTACATCTGCATTTGTCCAACGAAATTTTACAGGATGTGATGAAAGAGAAGACTGCCGCTGCATTATGGAAGAGGCTAGAACAAATATGTATGTCAAAAAATCTAACAAGCAAGTTGCATATGAAGCAGCGTCTTTATGCTCATCGTTTGGAGGAATGTGCGTCTGTACACGAACACTTAATAGTGTTTAAAGAAATTCTCTCAAACTTGGAGGCCATGGAGGTTCAGTATGATAAGGAAGATCTAAGGTTGATTCTACTTTGTTTGTTGCCCTCGTCTTATTCAACCTTTAGAGACACGATTTTATATAGCCGCGAGTCTCTCACAATTGATGATGTTTATGATTCTTTAACCTCGTATGATAAGATGAAGCATCTTGTGGTTAAACCCGACTCTCAGGGAGAGGGTCTCATTGTTTATGGGAGACAAGATTGGAATGCTGATGATGATCGTGGTAGGACACAGGAACGGAATCCTCGTGGCAAATCTAAAGGTAGATCGAAGTCTTCAAACAGAGGTAAAACTTGTAACTTCTGCAAGAAGAAAGGGCACATTAAATCTGAGTGCTATAAGCTACAAATAAGATTAAAAGGGAGGCTGCGAATCAAAAGGGAAAACAACCAAAAAATTCCGGTGAAGCTGATTTTGTAGAAGATTACAGCGATGATGAACTTTTAGTTGCTTATATCAATGACTCTAAAGTAAGCGAGGAATGGATACTTGATTCAGGCTGCACCTTCCACATGAGTCCCAATCGGGATTAGTTTACAACTTACGAAACAGTGTCTGAAGGTGTTGTTTTGATGGGAAATAATGCTTCGTGTAAAATCGCAGGTGTTGGAACAGTTAAAGTTAAGATGTTTGATGGAGTTGTCAGAACACTTAGTGAGGTACGACATGTTCCAGAATTGAAGAGAAATTTAATTTCGTTGAGTAAATTTAATTTTGTTGAGTACTCTTGATTCAAAAGGGTACAGATATACAGCTGAAAGTGGGATTTTAAAGATTTCCAAAGGTTCCTTTGTTGTGATGAAAGGGCAAAGAAAAACTTCCAAGTTATATGTTTTGTAGGGTTCTACTGTTACTGGTGATGCAGCTGTCGCTTCCTCTTCTTTGCCAGATGATGATATTACTAAACTTTGGCATATGCGCCTAGGGCATATGAGTGAGAATGGCATGGTAGAATTGAGTAAAAGAGGACTTCTTGATGGGAAAGGAATTTGCAAACTAAATTTCTATGAGCACTGTGTTTTTGGGAAGTAAAAGAGAGTTCGATTCACTAGAGGAATCCATAACACGAAGAGAATATTGGAGTATATTCATTCTGATCTGTGGGGGCCATCCAGAGTGCCTTCGAGAGGTGGAGCTAATTATATGCTAACCTTTATTGATGATTTTTCCAGAAAAGTTTGGACGTTCTTCCTGAAGTAGAAAAGCGATGTGTTTTCTGCATTTAAGTCTTGGAAATTATGATTGAAAAACAGACGGGAAAACAGATAAAATACCTTCGCACAGACAATGGCTTAGAGTTCTGTTCTGATGAGTTTAATAGATTGTGCAAGTCAGAAGGGATCATGAGACACTTGACAATTCGTCATACTCCACAGCAAAATGGAGTTGCAGAATGAATGAACAGAACAATCATGGAGAAGGTTCGATGTATGTTGTTAAATTCCAACTTATCGAAGTCATTTTGGGCAGAAGCAGCGTCTACTGTGTGTTTTTTAATCAACCGATCTCCATCCGTTGCCATTGAGAAAAAGACTCCACAAGAGGTACAGTCTGGTAATCCTGCTAATTATTCTGATTTAAAGATTTTTGGGTGTCCTGCGTATGCTCATGTTGATAATGGAAAATTGGAACCGAGATCCATTAAATGCGTTTTTCTTGGTTATAAAGCTGGTGTAAAAGTGTATAAGTTATGGTGTCCTGAAAATAGAAAAGTTGTGATTAACAGAGATGTTGTTTTTTATGAAACTGCTATGCTACCTAACTTATCTCTTAAAGACTCTTCCAATAAAGAAAATCAAAAGCAGGTGGAGCATCAAATTAATATAGAGTCAACTCCTCAAGCTAGAAAAAAAGTTGAGAATAGAGTTGCTTTTTCACCACAATACTCTATCGCCAAAAACAGAACTAGAAGAGAAATTAAACCTCCAAAGAAGTATGCCGAGGCTGATCTAGTTGCTTATGCTTTAAATGTGGCTGAAGATATAGATGCGAATCAAGAGCCATCTAATTATTCTGAGGCGGTTAGCTGTGAAGATTCAGAAAAGTGGATGTTTGCTATGCAAGAAGAGATAGAATCACTTCACAAAAACAGAACATGGGACCTTGTGAAACTTCCTAAAGGTAAAAAGGTTGTTCGTTGTAAATGGGTGTTTAAAAAGAAAGAAGGGACTCCAGGAGTTGAAGAACCCAGATATAAAGCAAGGCTTGTTGCAAAGGGTTACAGTCAAATTCCAGGAGTGGACTTCACAGATGTGTTCTCTCCAGTTGTTAAGCATAGTTCGATTCGACCTTTGCTTGGTATTGTGGCCATGCATGATTTGGAGCTTGAGCAGTTAGATGTAAAAACTGCATTTCTGCATGGAGAACTTGAGGAGGATATTTACATGCAACAACCAGAGGGTTTTATAGTCTCAGAAAAAGAGGACTATGTTTGCTTGCTGAAAAAGTCCCTTTACGGTTTGAAACAGTCACCAAGACAGTGGTACGAGAGGATTGATTCCTTTATGACTTCTCATGATTTCAAAAGAAATTGTTTTGACAGTTGTGTTTACTTTAAGAAAAATAGTGATGGTTCTTTTGTGTATCTACTTCTTTATGTTGATGACATGTTGATAGCATCAAAAGATAAAGGAGAGATAAGAAATGTCAAAACCCAACTAAGTAAAGAATTTGAGATGAAAGATTTAGGACCAGCAAAGAAGATACTTGGTATGGAGATTCTCAGAGATAGAAAAGCAAGTAAATTGTACCTAAGTCAGAAGGGGTACATTGAAAAAGTTCTTTGCAGGTTCAATATGCAGAGTGCTAAGCCTGTTAGTACTCCTTTAGCAGCCCATTTCAGACTTTCATCGGCTTTGTCTCCACAATCAGATGATGAGATTGAGTACATGTCACATTTTCCGTACTCTAGTGCAGTGGGATCTCTCATGTATGCTATGGTTTGTTCACGTCCAGATTTATCATATGCAGTCAGTGTAGTTAGCAGATACATGGCAAATCCTGGTAAAGAACATTGGAAAGCAGTTCAGTGGATTTTAAGATACTTATGAGGCACTACTGATGTTTGCTTACAGTTTGGAAGGACTAAAGATGGAGTCATAGGGTATGTTGATGCTGATTTTGTTGGAGACCTTGATAGAAGAAGATCTCTCACAGGTTACGTCTTTACAATCAGAGGTTGTGCAATTAGTTGGAAAGTCACTTTACAAATTACAGTCGCTTTGTCTACCACTGAAGCTGAGTACATGGCGATTACTGAGGCTTGTAAAGAAGCTATTTGGTTGAAGGGACTCTTTAGTGAACTCAATGAAGACCTTCAAATAAGTACAGTATTTTGTGACAGTCAAAGTGCCATCTTTCTTACAAAAGATCAAATGTTTCATGAGAGAATAAAACACATTGATGTTCGGTATCATTTTGTTCGTGATATTATTGCTCGTGGTGATATTGTTGTGAGCAAAATTAGTACTCATGAAAATCTTGTAGATATGATGACTAAGTCACTTCTTATAACCAAGTTTGAGCATTGCTTAGACTTGGTTGGTGTTCATTGTTGAAGTTAAACCCTTAAGGGGTTTTATGGAAGAGGCGGAGAACTTGTTTATTGAAAGTTCGCGATGAAGAACTTGTTCATTGAGAATTTGTGTCAAGGTGGAGATTGTTAGAATTAAGTGACCCAAATTCTTATTTAAATAAAATACGATGAAAAATAAAATAAAAGTAAAATCCATATAGAGCTAGATTTCTTTTATTTTATTTTAGAATAATGTTTTTTAAACCTTATTAAACTCCATATATTTTATATTGATTAGGATAGGGTGTTTCAATCCTACTAGAATATGGCTTTACAAGCCTATAAATAGACATAGTCTATTCCTCTTGTATTGATTCAAATTTTCGACATAGTGAATTTTCTTCTTCTCTGCCCGTGGTTTTTTCCCGAAAGGGTTTCCACGTAAAATTTGAGTGTTCTCTATATTTATTTTATTTTATTTTATTTTATTTTTACAGTTTGCTTGTCACTCTTCTTTGCAAAAACTCGATGTTAAACTAATGAAGTGAAAAAACCATTTTTCAAGTCATTTTGGGAATTTAGTTACCTTACTGATTTGTTTTTTCAAAAACGGTTCATACAACAGAAATTAGGGAACAATGTCAGATTTTACTTAAGCTCGATATCATGCATTTTTCAGTTATTATGCTTGAGTAATCCATGCATGCAAAAATCCCCAAAAGAAAAGTTACCAAGCCACAGATCAGAAGTGATTAAAAAAAAATTACAAACCAAAACCGATAGAGACTGATTAATACTTACTAAAAATAGTTTGAGGTCCAATGTGATCCTCCGTATGCCGAGACCGATCCTAGTTTCAAGGTTTACCTGAAAAGTTAAACACTATTGGAGGGTGAGCTTATGACAGCTCAGTGAGGAAAACAATTATTTAAATAGACATAGATACTGAATACAGTGCAATGTATTAGCATTAACAGAAGAACACATAACTATCATTGGAATTTCATATCATTATATAGCCATTATCAAATCGATGTCAAACGGTGTATGAGCATGAGTCATCATTCATTCGCGTAACAATCATTACTTTTGATACCGGCATAAATCAATAACATTCGAATATGTTGTGCACATGATACAGTGCAAAAAGGTTCCTACCCATACCATCTATTGCACACCACGAGTTCCTTAAAACCCGTCTACCAAATTCCAACAAATGTGAGCATAGCTCGGTGTGGTAAAACCACTGAATAATCAATAATACAGAAAATATATTGGATATCAAATAGTACGATACAATCGCGAATAACATATAATATGTGATAAAATCACCAATCCTCTTGGTACTCCAAGTGTAGTGCACTGACTACATATAAAGATGGACTTAATATGCCGCTGGTATTCAACAGAACTCCTCCATCAACCACAAGATATCCCATCCCAATGCAAATGCAATGCCATAAAAACTCATACATAATCATATCTCAATATTTTTCACATTTATTTGACATGTTCAACATGCCCTTAATAATCACATACTTTCAGTAAATGGAAACAATGTTCCAACTTTCAAATTACCATTAAGATGATATCATTCAACATTAGACAATTTTACAAACTTTTACGATTTTCCAATGTGTATGTATAGCAACCTTTCCAATATAACATAGCAAACTATCTATGCAATTATATCATGCATAAACTCATATCTCAAAAAATCATGCTATATATACAATCAATCTCATACCAAATAACACAACCATGCATCACAATACCATTCACACAGTCACACTGTCAAACTAGCAACTTTGCTAACATATCAATCTTTTAGGGCTCGAAACCTACCTGGTTCGGCCACTTACAAAATTAATTATTCGGCTATTAAGCCAATCCAATAAACAATATAAATCATCAAATATATAAAAAAATTATCATTTTTAATTAATTTTTTGAGTTTAGAATCCATACGACCTATATGACCCATACCTTATTTTACGTTTTTTCGCAGCACATTAGCGAACCTTTCAATTTCCTTAATAAACCTTAAAATGAACCTAAGTAAAAAAATCAATATAAATTCCATAAATTAATCTCTTAACCAGACCTTAAACATCCATTTATGGGTTCTAACCAATCATCAAAATTACTATTATTTTACGAATCCAAACTAGTTAGATTTCTTACACTATTTTGTTACGAATCGTGCGCGCAAACGTCTTTCGGCTTTACGATTGATTTGGGGTGTTCCGGTCAGCACCTAGAACAATTACATACTAGAAAATAAGTAGCTAATATTGATTGAAATCTCTTATTTAATCAATCCATAAACTTTTCCCAACAACTTTTTCGAAACAACAAACTAGTTTACAATTAATCGCACTTACACTTCCCGAATTATGATATCCGAATTGCTAATGATTAAGAACGTCTTTCCATAATTAACATGTGATTAAAGGCTGATTATGAGGGTTCAAGAAATCAAATTAATTCTAGGAAAAGATGGGCAAGAACCAAGAAACAAAACAACCCCCTTTTTTGCACATAGGCACATGCAACACCACCCGTGGTGACCAAATTTGGGGCTAATTTAAAAATGATTTAAAGATCCATTAAAAATATGGAAAAAAAATAAATTTAGAACATTTAAAATTCACCTAAATTCCCTATCTAAAAAATTAGGTTTTTAATTGAAAATATTAATCAACAAATTGAAGAAAGAAAAGATCTTACACAAGCTAGATGAGGGAAACGATAATGACACTTTCTTGGCAATATTCGGGATCGATCTTAGAATTCAAGATTTCAAATTTGGGGCTGATTTTAATGAGAAAAAAATACAAGCAAGATGGTGGAGACGATGTTAAAAAATATTAAGACAAAAATAAAAAGAAAGAGATGTTAAAACTAGGTTTAGGTGACCGTAACAATAGAGGAAGAAAGAAAAAAAAACTGAAGATCAAGGAGGAGAAGAGAGGGGAGGAATGACTAGGGTGAGTAAAAATAGAATAAAGGATGATTATTTTGTGTAAAATTAGCATTTATACTTAGGGTACGGATGACACACACATTAAAAACAAGGGATTTTGTAAAATTATAGTTATTTTGCATGGGAAAGGATTCAAACTTAGGACCTCAATTTAATTTTCATGCTTTTGCATTTATCAATTAACTAGTAGGCTATTTATTTATTTTTGAAATAATGTTTCAATATTTATTTTAAAAAGAAGCGTGTCACATACTAGGGTTTGAGGCAAAATAATAAAAATGGTGAAAAAGAAAGGATTTGAAGTTGGGTTTCAAGGAATGTTTCACTAACACTTATCCAACAAATCAATACCTCATTTATTCCTAAAAACACATAAATAATATTAAAAATTAGGGCATGACCACTCTCTTTCGATTCCCAAACCAGATTCTACTAACCCTCGATTTTTGGGATGTTACACAAACACAAGGGTCCTGTGACCCACTTAAACTCAAGGGTCCTTTAACCCACTTAAACTCAAACTCGCTAAGCCTTCCAAGTCCATCTTGACTACAATGGCCCATTGGCCAACACAGATGGAGCTTGCAACAGCTCTAATGCTACTTAGGAGTACTCTTGCACTACTCAGGTGCCTTTAAATTTATTGCTTCAATATCACACCAATATATTTTTAAGTCCAATTTTTCATTCATTGTCTATTTTTTTCCTCTCTTCTGAGATTTGAACCCTAAGACCCTTTAGGATTTCACAATATCCAAAGTTTACAATCACGTTTGATAGGCTCAACTCTTAACTTGGAACGGGCAAGCTAGAGTTAAACCACTGAAATTTGAATCAACAAAGCCAAACTCATGTTCCAGCCCCTTAAAACCCCTTACTCAGGTTACAAGCTCGCTTTACTAAGCTCGGTTTCTAAATTGCCTGTAGAAGCCTTCATTAGTTCCATCAACGAGAAATGAAAACGATTCTCACATTTAAACAGTAGCAAAGAAGTTGCTTCTAAATTGTTGGAGATATACTATTGCAAACAAAACCATTAGCATTGACATTAAACCAAACTAAGAGTAAATAAATAAAGCAATCACTATGTCGTGAAAGAATCACTATCTTAGAAGTGATTTCACCCTGATCGGTGTAATAAAAAATGGACGTCACCCCCAAGGTTAACACAGTACTTCCAAATTCGTACATCTAAATGAGGAAGATGGAACTCAAAAGGATTGCTCTTCTCGTAAAAGTCGGGAAATAAATTGGAAGAAACTTGGGTAAACCACACTAGGTTCAATTCCTAAGGAAGATTGGAGGGGTCACATACGGTCCCGTTTAAAATCCAATCTCCTAAACAGAATATTGCACTAACGTTATTTAGTAAAAAACCAAAATTTTTAGAGAGCAAGAACAGGAGAGAAAAAATAGAACTGAGTTTTCTTGTTTTTCCGTGTTGTAAAAAATGAGTATAATAGCCTGCTATTTATATTGTTTTCAGAATGGGCAAAATGGTAAAATAGCAACGTTAATTTCTAAAAATAGTAGAGAATTTTCCTTAACAGAAAATATTCTGCAACAATCTACAACAATACTTCTAATTGGAAAAATACTTAAATAAGGGTTTAACTTTATTAGATTTGCTTGAATAATGGCTTAATGTTTTCGAATCTATTCAAATAATGGCTTAGTGGGGCATTTGTAATACACAGGCCAAATACACTTGTGTGAGAATTTATTTAATAGACCCTTCCCACCACACCATTCATGGTCCCCCTCAATTAAAATAAGACACAACATTTTTTTCACATCATATGTACATTTGGACAAAACTTCCAAATCACCACCTTCCCTCAATCTATCAATTTTTTTAAATAAAGGTTAATTTCATTTTTTTATAGTAAAAAGAAATTCTAAAACTCAACAAGGATGTACCTTCTCTTAATCTATAAAAAATTATAAAAAAAATTAGGGTTTATTTTGTTTTTTTTAAGTAAAAACAAATTCTAAAATTAAAAAAGTTTGTGATCATCCTCCAAGGCATCGTTTCGTTGGACGCAAATTCTTAAACTTCAAAGCACCTCTCTATTGTAAGTTTTTGCTTCCTTTATGTTTTAAACATAATTAAATTATATTAATTTTGTATTATCTTCTCTATTTGTATTGAATTTGACATTATTTGTTGACATTAGTTTAACCCTGCTAAGTTTTTATTCATTAAACATATTACTTTTGTTTTCTAATTCTAGGATTTATTCTTCAGTATAAAATTATGTTCTTATTTTTAGTGACTAAAATCAATGGTTTTAATCTTTTCATTTAGCTATAAAATAATTATTAAATTTAGTTCATAACAATTTTTATATTCTATTAGTATATATTTCTCGATTAGTTTAAAACATATGCCCTTATTAATTTGAGTGATTTATAATTTTTTTAGATTTTATAATTGTTCTTTATGTTAATTTACAATGTAAAGACTTGTCAGTTATTCTTTCAGATTGTAATAGGAAATTGAAGTTTTTTTTACTCTACTTGTTGATTTTTCATATTTCAATTTTCATCATATCTAGGTTAATTTGTCTTCTTTTTTTCCAGACTTCCATGTGAATTTTTATCTTTTTTTTTACTTTTTACAAATTTTCACAATATCTAGGTGAGTGAGAAATTACTTTATGAACCCTCTACATCATCCATGGTCCCTATTGATTTGAGTAATTTGAAATTTTTTTTAGATTTTGTAATTGTTCTAGATAATTATATGATTAATGTAATAGCCCGATTTTAGGCCTAGTCGGAACAGTAATTTTGGAACCACTAAACTGAGGTTGGAGAAATTATTTTTAATATTATTTTATGTGTTATAGAATGTTTATATGAGTGCATGAAAATTTTGGTGAAATAATTTTAGCGATTGCATGCTCAATTGCGAAAAATGACTAAATCGCATAAAGGACAAAAGTTTTATTTCATTAGCTAAAGGTGTCAAATAGCTAGAGAACCCAAATTAATGGTCTTCAAAGAGAAAATAGGCATTTATTAATGGCATGGCCGACCATAGGGACAAAGAAAATCAAATAGTCAAAATTAGGTGAAATTTGGTGACCAATTTGACTAGAATAAAATAAAATAAGGAAAAGCTATCATCTTTTTCTCTTCTTCTCTTCTCCATCGAAATTTTCAGCAAGAAATGGGTCTTGAAAGCTTGAAATTTTCAGCCATTAAGTTCTCTCATAAGTAAGTGATCTTGATGACTTTTCTTGATAAATTTTGTACTTTTGGGACCCTTGTAGCATAATCTAGCTAATGAGGGGACTATTTTGCAAAAATCCTTGAAAGTATATGGTTTTTCCATGAGAGTATTCATGATTTTTTTCTGAATTTTTATGGAAGAAAATGAATCTTGGTTGTTAAAAAACAACTTTTGTGAAGTAGTTTTCATGGAAACCCTAACTGAAGACCATTTCGCATAAGTTATAAATTATGTGGAAAATGTGTGAAATAATGGGAATTTTGGGCTGCTTCTAGTATAAAAAGAATCGGTCTAGGCGTGGTTAGTAAGAAAATTTGATAAAAATCGATTTACGAGCCTAGGGGTAAAATAGTAATTTTGTGAAAATTTAGGGGCAAAATGGTTATTTTTCCAAAATATGAATTATGAAATGCATTGATTAATAAGATGATTAAATTAGTGAACCGTTATCATTTTAGATCAAGAAATACAAAATCCGGGCCTAGACCGGGGGAAGGCCAAGCAAGTAGATTAAATCCAACTAGTCGCCCACTTTTTGTATATCGAGGTAAGTTGTACGTAAGTAAGACAACTTTATTGCTATTATATGTTGAATGATCGATTTTGCATAATATGGTTGAATATGATTATGAATTATGCATGATGAAATTAATGTGGTAAATTCCCAGTTGAACGTAGGAATAGATTGGATATCCATGCCATGACATTTGGGTGATATGTGTGCTAGTGTAAGACCATGTTTGGGACATGGCATCTGCCACGATACGAGAACTAGTGTAAGACCATGTTTGAACATGGCATCGACAATGTAATGAGAGCCAGTGTAAGACCATGTATGAGACATGGCATCAGCATTGATATGTATGCTAGTGTAAGACCATGTCTGGGACATGGCATCGGCATTGAGATGAGAGCTAGTGTAAGACCATGTTTGGGACATGGCGTCGGCCTCGACATGTGAGCCAGTGTAAGACAATGTTTGGAACATGGCATCGGCAATTCACCCTTTTGTGTAAAGCTCGTCAAATATCCTTTAGTATTCTAAATGGTTTCACGGGTTATTTTAAAGCTTATGACAATTATATGGAATGACATAATCATGTTGTGAGTGGTACAGGTTCTTATTCGAAACTTATGAGATATGAGTCTAGTTACGATGTCTTAATGGTAAGAATAGCATGAGTAAGTTCCATCTATGAAAATGATTTTGGAAATATTTGGCTTATCTTTGTGATGTATAAGTATGTGGTGATATCTACCTTTGTACACTCAAGAATGTTGTGTTGAGTTATTATATGCTATGTGTTTTAAATATGCGTGGTTGACGTTGTTATTTATTTACATTCAACTTGCTAAGCTTTAGGCTTACTCGCTCTCCTTTCCATTTTCTTATAGTGCCACCAAGCTAGTATCGGGGATCAAGGGACGTTGGAGGCATCGATCACACTATCACCTGAAGCTTTGGTATAGCTACTTTAATATTTTGATTGTGGCATGTATAGGGACTTGAATCTTTTGTTTAGTGTCTTGTTAGTTTAGCCACAAGTGTTCGCTCACATGATGGATGTGATATTCATTTTGTATAGGGCATTAATGTTTGCTAATATTGATTATTATTAAATGTATTTGATGCAAATTTCTCATGGTTGTAGTTGTTTTGGTTATACGTGTTATGCTTGGATTGGTTTTGGTTGATGTTGTGTAGGTTGATGCAAGTAAGGGTGAAAAAAAGGCTTGGTAAATAGCCTTGTTTTTATCCACACGGGCAGATACACGGGTATGTGTCTAGACCGTGTGTGACACACGGCTTACCCCGTGGGCGTGTGGTAAGGCCATGTGTCCCCTACACCTAAAAATTGGCATAACAGAATGCCCAGTAGTAACCACACAGGCGGAGACACGGCCGTGTGTCCCAATCATGTGGAGGATATGGTCGTGTATCCCAACCGTGTGAGGACATGGCCTAGTACACTAGCGTGTACCATGGCCGTGTACCCTTAAGGGGTTGCTGACGTCGGAAACATACTGTCAAGGTTTTTGAACATGGGCTGAGACATGGGCGTGTTATGGCCGTGTGGGGGACACAGGTTATGAACACGGGCTTATGCCAAGCTATGTGGAAACCCTTGTAGGTTCGAATTGAAAAATAAATTAGCACAGGCTAGGGACATGGGCGTGTCCCGATATGCTCAGGCAGTTTGAGTCACACGGGCCTTCAACATGGCCATGTTAAATAGGTACACGAACGTGTTTCCCTTCCACACGGGCTTCTGCCCCTGTCAGCCTGAAATTTTACAAAGTTTTCTAGAGTGCACAGATTAGTCTCAAATAAATTTCAAAGTGTGTTCGGGGCCTCGTAGGCCCATAGTAGGGACATTAAGGTATTGTGAAAAGTCTTAATTTGGAGCAAAATTTCATATCTAGAAAATGTATGTTTGTATGTGTTTAAGTCCGGTAACACCTCGTATCCTATTCCTGCGTCGAACTCGAGTAAGGGGTGTTACAATTAATTTGATACAGATATGTTCCATGACATGCATGAGAAAAATTCTTAAAGTTTTACTTACGTAGTAGAAATGAGTGAAATTTATAATGCTATTTGAAGGGACTTGTGGCAAGTAATGAAGATGAAGCTTATAACTTGTATAGAGATTATGGCCATCGCATTAGTTTTAGTGTTCAAAAAGGAAAAAATAGATGTCATTCTGGCACAAAGACTAAAGGCTTTTATTGTTCCAAACAAGGTTTCAAAGAATTTGAAAATCTAACAGATACAAAAAGAAAAAAAGAAAAAAAGAACTGGATGTCTGGCAATGATTTGCTTTACAGTACAAAATGACCAATGGACACTCACTTGTTTTTATTCTTGAGCATAATCTCGAGCTAGTAACTCTTTTAAAAAGACATCTACTCAGGTCAACCCAACCAGTTTCGATAGCTAAAGCTAATGTCAATAATTCAATGATTAGTGCTGGTATATAATTATATTAACAAACAGAAGATGATGATGATTGAAGCCAAAGATGGTCAAAGTTTACTTAACCACTTCAAGGTTAAAGCAAGTGAAGATCCAATGTTTTTTTACACAGTTCAAGTGGATCAAAAAATCGAATGACAAACTTTTTTTGGAGAGATGGTAGCTCAAGAATTGATTATGATTGCTTTGGATATGTGGTTTTTGACATAACTTATTGTACCAATAGATATAACCTAATATGTGTTCCCTTTGTAGGGATTAATCATTGTCAACAAACAATAATGTTTGGGTGTACATTCTTGTTAGATGAGATTGTTGCTTCCTTTGTATGGTTGTTCAAGTCTTTCTTGAAATCAATGGGTAACCAATCATCAAAGAAAACGAAAAAACAAATGGCTAAAGTTGTATTTCATAAACATATGATTCGATTTGCTTATAACTTGATTATAAAACAGCCAAGAAAACGAAAAAACATGATAACTTTTTCAGAAGATTTTATATGAAGGAGACATGGAAGTTGAGAAAGAATTGACAAAATTATGTGTCTCTAAGAATCATAAGCTCAATTAAAATGAGACAAATGCAAGAGCATATATTCAATTTAGTAAGCTATCTATATAATCAAGAATTTTAAATGCTTTATGTTATTGTTACATAAGTGATAGTTATTTTATATTTTAAATGCTTTATGTTATTGTTACATAAGTGATAATTATTTTATTTTTTTAATTTAGAAAATGTGAAGGGATCAATAATTGAAGAATTATCGAGCAATGATGATAATGTTGTAAAAGAGGGTGAAAGTAACACTTCTCCAATCTTAGATCTATCATGTGTTAAGGGGTCTCTAATTCTAAACTTAAAAGTCACATTGAGAACAGAAAATCAAAAGCATTCCAATTGCACAAGCCCATTAAGTTATTTTATTTTAAAGTTACACTTTGTGGTATATTTTTTTAAAACTATATTTATTTTAATAAATGTTACATTTTATATAGGAAAAAAAATTAGCAATTATAGAATCCTTAGATGTAGAAGTATTAATTAGTCACATATTATGTAGAAGTATTTTTATTGTTGTTATACCTTATTAACTCCTTATTTTTTTGTTGGAATTATGGGTAATTCCTTCAATGATGATGTCAACAAACAATATCTATACATATCCATGTCAAAATTCAATGCAATATTTCAACACGATAACAACAAGTGATAGTTGTTTTATATCTACATCTTTTCAGAATGTCATATAAATGAAACTATTTGCTTTTTTTTTTTTAAGATTCCAAGTAGCAATTGGTGTTTAAGTGATTTAAATTTACCTTCAAATAGCATGCAACAAAATACCAGTGTAACAGCTCCAAATTCGTGTTAATTATTCATTTTTTATTTTATTTGTAGATATATAGTATGTTTAATTTTACATCAAATATTCAAGTGAAATTTTTTGTTAAAATATATTTTATATTTTATTTTTATGAATTTAATTATTTTAATAAATTAATTATAGGAATCACTTACGTGTTATCAGGTATATCTAGATTCTAATTGTTAATCACATGTTTATTTCATACTAACACTTATTCTTTTATCAATTAATAATATTTGTATATAATTTTCATACTAATGCTTATTCTTTTATCAATAAATTATACTTGTGTATTTATATTTTTGTATTTGTTCCAATGATGTAGGATAAAGCCTTGGATTTTTTTTTTTGAAAGTCAGAAACATACATCATGGTGAAGCTATATTGATAATACAAAGTCTAGATTTGGTGCTTAATGGCAGTTGATATTAGATTAATTTTTTTTTCGTACATGATCATTAATATGTGTAAGAATATCTGATATTGTATGTAGTATTAATATGTCAGTAACAATGATAATACAATACAATGCAATAGTAGTAACACAACAGAATACCTGTAATCGGACAAAGTTAAAAATTAGAAGAAGAATTTTGTTGAGTTCAGTATAAACAGTTTCCTTAAGACAGATTCGACCTCTCCTCGGTGCTTTGAGTAACGTTGGACGTCTATCTCCCAGGATACAATAACAAATGATCACAGTAGTAGCAAAACAACAATGATCAATTGAACACAATCTTGCCTTTCTCTATTACCAAGAAAAATGAATTTAGAAGGAATTTTTGATATTGATAGTTTTTAATGATATGTTTTTGAAATCTCCTAACTTGGCTTTATATAGAGGAGAGAAAATGAATGAAAAGATTTGTTGAAAATTTAATAGACATGAGTGCATAGAGGCAATGAATGAAAAAATTTAATATTAAACTAAGAGATACATTTTTTCAAAAGATACAATTGTATGCAAAAATGCAATATTAAACCAAGGGATACAATTGTTTAATTTGAGTATCAATTTATTATTCATCACTTAATAATTATTTTCCAACAATCCCCGACATGAATGAAATTGATGGATCAACGAGACTCAAAGACTCAAAGAGGTGATAGATTCTACGTTTGATATTTGCATAGGATAGGTAGGCATCAACCCTTGAACCTTCCCTTGTGAAAGTATATTTACTTTACTAGTTGACGATGGCTCTAGATTTGACACAATCAATCTGATATCCTCAATTGGCTTCTTAATATGTTAAGAAGGGAATGAATCTATTGCACTTTCATCAATAAATACAACTCCAACACTAAAAACTGACAGTGACTTATCTTTATTAGCATCATAATTCTTATGTGTTTTATAAGTAACAACAACAAGAACCATCAAGAGGAGAAATCATGGCATTATAAGTAACAACTTGCTTGAAATTTCCATAGTGAGACATGTTGAATTGGAAAAAAAGATATTCATTTGCACATTAAGAAATTATATCAACCAACAATAACAAACTGCAACCAAACTATTTTATTCATTAATTTTGCCAACCAAACTATGCCATATAATTTTGAATAAATCAATTCAAAGAGAAGATTGAACATTTTATAATTTCTAGGGGGTGAAAGCCCTCTGTGATAAAAGATTAGAAGGATGAACGCGAAAGCGAATCATAAAGTTTGTCAAAGTTGCGGATTTGACTTAGAGCTCTAGACGTTCGAAAAGAAACTTGGATTTTGACACAACCTGAAATGAATTGTGATAAACCATAAATGTAACATATTTTAATCCCATTCTTATTGCGTTTATGTATGATTAATGATGTAAATTAGTGAATTTGATGCTATTAATCCCTTAAATTCATGTTTCTATACTTAGAAGAGTATTTGGGAGCAAAAGGAGTGAAAAAGGGGCCAAAATCGGAGTTTTCAGGATCCACACGGGCAGGCCACACGCCCATGTGCCAGCCCATGTCGATATCACTCCCTGTTTCCCAAACACGCTGAAAAAGTCAATTTTTAGGGTTTTGAGCACTCAAAAGTCTATAAATACATACTAAAAGAAGACCTAAGGGGACACATAGAGGAGAAAGTAGAAATTACTCGAAGGAAGCCGTTGGAATCATCTCAGAAGTAGATCCACCTCAAGATTGAAGATCTCCATTCAAATTTCTCTCGAAGTTTATTTAGGTTTTTATGTCTTGTTATTTTTCTAAATTTGAGATGTTTTCCTTTCATATTATGAACTAAACTCCCTAAATACCTAGGGAGGATGAAACCTATGCGAATCTTATTATTTAATGTTCTGAATTTAATGATAAATACTTATTCTTATTCTTAATTATGTGTTAATCTAATATTTTTAGGATATTAATTCAAGTTGATGTGCTTATTCAGAGGAGCAAAAGTCCCTGTTTAAGAGTAGATCTACCATAATTAGGCAGAGTTGCATGCAACCCTAGAAATAGGGCAACATAAATCTACTGGATTAGAGTCAAATCTAATAAGGGAATCCATAGACCGAGTTAATACGATAATAGGGGTTTTAATTAGAAAGAGGTTTTAATTAATCAACCTAGAGTCGATTATTCTTAGCCTCAAAAGAGATATTAACATAATTTAGGGATTTCAACGAATCAAGACAAGTGAATAAATCGTTTGATTCAGAGTCAGAATAATAAGTAAAGTCTAGGTGGATTCTTCCTTGGGTATTGTCTTTATTATTGGTTTATTCGATTATTTTCTTCACTCTCTGTTGTGTTTTTTAGTTAATTAGTTTAGGTAAATTTAGATTAAAACAAAATCCCTTATATTTTAGGCTAAATAATAAAAAGATAGTTAATACTAATACTTTTAGTCCTTGTGGGTACGATATTCTGGACTCACAATAACTATACTACCATTTGATAAGTGCGCTTGCCTTAGTTGTGATCGTAGTCTAGTTTAGTGTTTCATAAAACGATCATCAAGTTTTTGGCGCCGTTGCCAGAGACTAAGATATTAGGAATGCTTAATTTTTATTACTTTAGCCATTTTTTATTATTATTGAAAATTTATTTTATTATTATTATTTTTTTATTATAATTTACTAACTTATCTTCTATTTGCTTCTGGCAGGTTTCTTTAGTTTATGACTAGAAGAAATCTGTCAGGACCTCTACTTTTTTACAGTGAAATTGAAAGCACAGCTCGTAGAAATCGTAGAGAAATAAGGCGAAGTCTACAGTATATAGAGGAAAAGCACGAGGACAATACCAATACTACCAAGGAGATGGCTGAAAATCAAAATAATCTGCTACCTCCTGTGGTTGCTGCAAATCCTGTAAATTGGAATCCTGTTCCTCGTACTATGTACGACTATGCTAAGCCTAATTTAGCGGGGGTTAAATCGAGTATTATTAGACCTGCAATTGCTGCAAATAATTTTGAACTGAAACCTAACACTATACAAATGATTCAACAATTTGTTCAGTTTGATGGTTTGCAGGATGAAGACCCGAATACTCATTTGGCCAACTTCTTAGAGTTCTGTGATACATTCAAAACAAATGACATTTTTGATGATGTCATTTGCCTTCGGTTATTCCCTTTTCATTGAGGAACAAAGCTAAGCAGTGGTTGAACTCGTTACCACGAGGTTCCATCACTACTTGGGAACAAATGACCGAAAATATTTTACTAAAATATTTTCTACCAGCTAAAACGACAAAGTTGAGGAATGATATCTCTTATTTTGTGTAGATGGATTTAGAAACTCTTTACGATGCATGAAAAAGGTATAATGACTTATTGAGAAGGTGCCCTCACCATGGGTTACCTTTATGGCTACAGGTTCAAACTTTTTACAACGGTTTGAACCCCTCAACTAGGTAGTTAATCGATGCAGCCACCGGCGAAACCCTAAATAACAAAACACCTAAGGAGTCTTATGAGTTTATTGAAGAATTTCAACCTCGACATGGTCACCATGTTATCAAACCAGGTAGAAGTTTTAAATAAAAATCTTGATGGTTTATGTGTCTCTACGCAGGTACATCCGGTGATGCAGTGTGACATAAGTGGAGGAGGAATGAATAATCCAAAATTCTTAACCTACGACCCTAGCAATACGAACGAACAAGTCAACTATATGGGTAACAATTCTAGACCTCAGAATAACCCCTATACTAATACCTACAATGTAGGTTGGAGGAACCATCCCAATTTCTCTTGGGGTGGTCAAGGCAATCAAAGACTACAACCCTCTCTAGGCTTTCAACCACCGTACTAGCAGGAAAAGAAGCCGAACCTTGAGGAGATGCTAACGAAATTCATCTCGGTGTCAGAAACACATTTCCAAAACACTGAAACAACGCTTAAAAATCAGCAAGCGTCGATTCAAGGGCTTAAGAACCAAATAGGTCAGCTTGCTAAGCTGATATCTGAAAGACCACAAGGTAGCCTGCCTAGTAATACAGAGACTAACCCAAGAGAGCAACTCTATGCGATTACTATTAGAGATGACGAAGGGCTAGTTGATTCCAACCCAAAACCAAGGCAAGAAGGCGTGGTAAGTAAATATAAGGTGGATGAAAGCTAGAATAAACAAAAACCGGTAAGCAGAGAATATACAACTCGCATGCCATACCCTAAAGCGACAAAGAAAGATCGCACAGATGAACAATTCGGTAAAGTTCTTAACCTTCTAAAAAAATTACATATTAACTTACCGTTTATTAAAGCTCTTTCGCAGCTGCCAATTCAGTTAAACTTTTAAAGGAGCTTCTGGAAAACAAACGAAAGTTAGATGATTCATCGCATGTGGAATTAAATGCAGTTTGCTCAGCAATTCTACAAAATAAACTACCCAACAAGTTAAAAGATCTAGAGAGTTTTACTATTCCTTGTTTAATTGGTAGTTTAGCTGTTAATAATGCTTTGGCTGACTTAGGGGCAAGTGTTAACGTCATGCCCTATAAAATATTTAAGCAACTAGGTCTTGGGAAACCCAAACAAACTAGGATGAGTATTCAACTAGCGGATAAAACTATTAGATTTCCTAGGGGTATCATTGAAAATGTACTAGTAAAAATTGATAAATTCATATTTCCAGTAGATTTTTTTGTTTTAGACATGGAAGAGGATGGTGGCATTCCTTTAATCTCAGGACGACCTTTTTTAGCGGCTGTCAGGACTATTATTAATGTTTATAGGTGAACTCACACGTCGTGCAGGTGACGAAACGATTACTCTTCAGACTCGTGATTCGATTGAGATATCAAGTAATGAAGATGACCTTATAAATCCGGTTAATAATACTAATCATGTGGTCCAATCCCCTTTGCAGGAAAAGCTTTCGAGAAGCATAAATGAGCCACATTCTAGTTCATGCACTAATAATGGAACCATCCATGAAAGATGAATGCTACAGATAGATGAACTAGACGAATGGCAGACATATGGCAAGGAGTAGCAGAAGCAATACCATGTCGAGTTTAATGATAGAACCAATCAATTCAAGGTTGGGGACCAAGTCTTGTTAGATGAAAAGGACCCTCTAATTATCACTACAGAGCTCAACGCAAACGGCACGACTCCTTTTACGTTACTCAATGTCTTTCCATTCGGTACAGTCGAGGAACTCATTCTCATTTCGGCACTTTTAAGGTAAAAAGTACTCGACTTAAACCTTATTTAAATAGAGGAATTGACAACGAGAAAGAGGAGTCTCGACTCCGTGATCCACCGTGACCATGTGAATAAGAGGTAAGTCGAGCTTAGACTCTAAATAAGCACTTCTCGGGAGACAACCCGAATGTTAACACTGTTAATTTTCTTAACATTATTTCATTATTTTTTTTAAAATTAATTAATTTTCAAAATCTAAAAAAAATTGTGTTTTTGACCCACACGGCTTGGACACACCAGCATGCCCATGGCCATGTGAAAACTAGGTTAATCACCCTAGTTTTATTTTATTTTATTTATTTTTAATTGTTATATTATTTATTTTTATTTTACTAATTAATTAATTAATTTAGTATTCTTATACTTATATTTTTAATTTTTTTATATTTTAATTTTTTATATACTTTTTATATTTTATATTTTTATTTTGTTTTTTTATTTTTTTTTTCTTTTTTTCTTTCGTCTTTTTTTTCTTTTTACTATTATCATTACAATTACCTTTTAAGTTTATTGATATTATTGAGTTTATTATTATTATTATTATTATTATCATTATTATTATTGTTGTTATTATTATTATTTATCTTTATTTTTAATTTTGTTTTAGTTGTTTCATTGTTTTTTTTCTCTTCAACTTATTTTTTTATTATTTTTTGAAAGATTTATGGTTGTTTCTATTCGAGTTATAACCCCTTAATTTTCTTTATTATTTGTGTTTATTTTCTTGTTATTTTGCTCGAAATCATGAGTTACATTTACATTCGACTGCAATTCCGCTTTTCACTATTCTGAAGATTTCATCCAATATTCAAGGCAGTTTCAGTTTTCTCCCTCTCGTATGATATTCTGTTTATACTATGATTATATATGTTTGTACATTGAAGACAATGTACATCTTAAGTGTGGGGAGGTTATCTATAGAATTATTAGAAAATCCCTGAATTATGTCTTGTGTTTAAGTAATTTTCTCACATTACTATTAGAATGGATTTTTATTAATTTATGATTATCGTTGATGTGTTTTAGATTAAATTCATAGGTAATTGTGCATTGATTGTTTAAACTTTAAGACACTAGAGAATCAAGCATGATAAGTTTATTTTCAAAATAAAAAAATTTAGGTTGTTTCCTTAAATTGAAGTATTACCTTGAAGTTTGAGATTTGCAAGATTAACATCAAAAACCATAATTTTTGTAAGATTTTGAGCCTTTAGAGCATACACTTTTCTTACTCACTCTATTGTTGGTTATGAGTGTGACAATACTGATTGGTTAACTTTTTTCGATTATACATGTCGAGACTACACATTTGATTTGATATACTAAGATGATAAAGGCACCTAGGTTTTAACCCACTTATCCTAAAAGCCTACATTCATAATTAACCCTTAGTGAACCCCCTTTAAGCATAACAAACCATTTCTTGATTTACCCTTTAATATTAACCCATAACTTTTCTTTGATTTATTGAGAATTGTTTCCTGTTTTATTGACTCCCGTTTTGTCGAGATTTGATTTGGTTAGTTGCTTAACTATGTTCTTTTGTTCCAGTTGTTAAATTTTCTCTTATTACCTATTGTTCTAAAAAAAATAAAAAAAGAAAAAAAAAGTGAAAAAAATACATTTATGTTGAATTATTATTAGTTTTTATGTTTTTGAGCTTAAGTAGTTAATTTCATATTCTGAGAAGAAGCTCGTGTTATTCTTTAATAACTTAGATTGATGTAATTATTCAGTATTAGTTTATTTTTCTAGTTAGGTAATTTATCAATTCGATCTCGATTCTAACATTCTTTTTCAGCCTTTATCCACACCTTTAACCCAAGCCCCATTACAACCCTTTAAAGACCTTTTGATTTGTGTATCATATCATTTTATAGTGGTGGAGATTTGATTTTCATGCAAGCCTATGGTAATGACTTTTTATAATTGACATTTGAGTGCTTAATTTTTAAACCTTAAATAATTTGGGTGATTTGAGTGAATCTTTTGTGATGATGTAAAATCTTGTTGATTTTAGATTAAAGGTAAGTACTTAGATAAGGGGAGATACCTATGTTTTCATGTCTTAAAGAAAATGTGTGACTTGGATTGTTTGAATCTTTATGGCTCTTTTAGTTGAATTTTCAATACATGATTATTTGCGAATTATTTCGAAACATTATTGATGAGAATTATAAGTTAAGAGAATTAATTTTAATTGTGAGTTGAGGATTTTGCTCGAGGACAAGCAAACGCTTAAGTGTGGGGATATTTGATAAACCATAAATGTAACATATTTTAATCCCATTCTTATTGCGTTTATGTATGATTAATGATGTAAATTAGTGAATTTGATGCTCCTAATCCCTTAAATTAATGTTTCTATACTTAGGAGAGCATTTGGGAGCAAAAGGAGTGAAAAAGGGGCCAAAATCGGAGTTTTCAGGATCCACACGGGCAGGCCACATGCCCATGTGCCAGCCCGTGTCGATATCGCTCCCTGTTTCCCAAACACACAAAACAAGCCAATTTTTAGGGTTTCTGAGCACTCAAAAGTCTATAAATACATACTAGAAGAAGACCTAAGGGGACACACAGAGAAGAAAGCAGAAATTACTCGAAGGAAGTCATTGGAACCGTCTCAGAAGTAGATCCACCTCAAGATTGAAGATCTCCATTCAAATTTCTCTCGAAGTTTATTTGGGTTTTTGTGTCTTGTTGTTTTTCTAAATTTGAGATGTTTTCCTTTCACATTATGAATTAAACTCCATAAATATCTAGGGAGGATGAAACCTATGACGAATCTTATTATTTAATGTTCTGAATTTAATGATAAATACTTGTTCTTATTCTTAATTATGTGTTATCAATTCTTGATCTAATATTTTCAGGATATTAATTCAAGTTGATGTACTTATTCAGAGGAGCAAAAGTCCCTGTTTAAGAGTAAATCTACCATAATTAAGCGGAATGGCATGCAACCCTAGAAATAGGGCAACATAAATCTACTGGATTAGAGTCAAATCTAATAAGGGAATTCATAGATCGAGTTAATGCGACAATAGGGGTTTTAATTAGAAAGAGATTTCAATTAATCAACCTAGAGTCAGTTGTTCTTAGCCCCGAAAGAGATATTAACATAATTTAGGGATTTCTACGGATCAAGACAAGTGAATAAATCGTTTGATTCAGAGTCAGAATAATAAGTAAAGTCTAGGTGGATTCTTTCTTGGGTATTGTCTTTATTATTGGTTTATTCGATTATTTTCTTCACTCTCTGTCGTGTTTATTAGTTAATTAGTTTAGGTAAATTTAGATTAAAACAAAATCCCTTATATTTTAGGCTAAATACGATATTCTGGACTCACCATAACTATACTATCATTCGATAGGTGCGCTTGCCTTAGTCGTGATCGTAGTCTAGTTTAGTGTTTCATAAAACGATCATCAAATTGAATCTAGTTAGATAAAACAATTAAAATAAATAACTAAAATAAAATAATAAATCAAAGATTAAGGAAGAGAATAAAGAAGATAAATGGAAAGATAGAACGTAGCGTGTAGAAGTCCTAAGAAGCCTTGGAAATACGAAGAATCCACAACCCCCTTCAAACGGCTCTAATTTCCCCTCCAAGATGGAAACCTTGACAAGAAAAATTTTGAAGATGATCCCCACAATCTAAAAAGATTGTTAAAACTCTTCTAAAAGAAACTCAAGAGAAATTCTTGAAAAGAAAAACCCAGAGAGAATTTATTAACTCAAAAGAAAAATAGAATAATAATGAATTATCTCAATTGTGTACAATGCAAAGGCCTATATATAGGCTAGCTAAAAAAATCTAAATAAAAGTCTTAAATATACTAGAACTCTAATTTAAACTAAACAAGAAGTAGTTTTAAACTAAACTTTCTTGTTAACATAAAACTCTTAAATAATTTAAAATACTTAATAATTATAAAAAATTTAGAATAAAATAATAATAAAATAATAAGAGATGATAAATACAATATTTGGCTCATATATAATAATAATTAAGCCTAAAACTCAAACCCAATATGATTTAAACTCTAATTAAAAGCCCCAAATTTGTAATTCCCGTCATAATCCCGTTCAGAAATTCTACTCATGTAGTCTTCACTAAAATGGTCATAACTTGAGCTCCCGAACTCAAAATTGAGTGATTCAAAATGTGTTTCGAAGCTAAGAGATAGATCTTCAAACGCCATGAGACATCTCAACCCAGAAATGCCAAAATCCCATCCAAAAAGTCGTCGCAATTCTGTTGATTTCCTAAGCTTGAAAATTGGCATTTTTGATGATTGAAATCTAATAAATTTCACCCCATTCGTGCATGTATCACTTTGCTAAGATGCATCGTCATTTTCATCAATTAGTGGCTCAAATACCCATCATCTGTAGATTCAATTTCTATGAAAAAATAACATGAAAGTCAAAATCAAACCCTAACAATTTAATTCGACAAAAAATTTGGGATAAAGATTTAGGAAGACGATGAAGTAGATGATTGTAAGAAAATCTGATACCGTATGTAGTACTAATATGTCAATAACAATAATAATGTAACACAACAGAAAACCTGTAATCGGAAAAAGATAAAAATTAGAAGAAGAATTTTGTTGGGGCCTGTATAAACAGTTTCCTTAAGATAGATTCGTCCTCTCCTCGGTGCTTTCTATCTCTCAGGATACAATAACAAACGATCACAGTAGTAGTACAACAACATTGATCAATTGAACATAATCTTGCCTTTCTCTATTACTAGGAGAAATGAATTTAGAAGGAAGTTTTGATATTGATAGTTTTTGATGATATGTTTTTGAAATCTCCTAACTTGGCTTTATATAGAGGAGAGAAAATGAATGAAGAGATTTGTTGAAAATTTAATAGACATGAGTGAATAGAGACAATGAATGAAAAAAATTCAATATTAAACTAAGAGATACAATTATCATTCACCACTCAATAATTATTTTCCAATAATATACAATTATCATTCTTTAACTCAATAATTATTTTCCAACATGACCATCGTCATCGTCGATTAGGGGCTTGAATACCCATTGTCTGTGGATTCAATTTCTGTGAAAAAGTAACGTAGGAGTCAAAATTAAACCCTAACATTTTAATTAGATGGAAAATTTTGGGATAAAATTTAGGAAGATATTTTATAAAATTCTAAGATAAAAAAAAAGAAAGATTTTAACAAATTCATGTCACTTTCAATACTCCATATTCACTAATAAGAATTAAAACATGAATTTGTTGAAACCTTTCTTTTTAATATTAGAATTTTATCAAAATTAAAATTGAGTTTGCCGATACAAGTGAATTTTAAAGTAGCAAACAAGTAAAAATTTAGAAAAGTTAAATTAAAGTCAACAAATAATATCAAATTTAGTACAAGTGGAGAAGATAATAAAAAAAACAATATAAGTTAATTATATTTAAAACATAAAGAAAGCAAAATCTTACGATAGAGAGGTATTTTGAAGGTGAAGAATTTGCATCCGATGAAACGATGCCTTGGAGGACTACAGTTTTATTGAGTTTTAGAATTTGTTTTTATTGTGAAAAAAAACAAAAGGAATCTTTTATATATATATATATAGATTAAGGGAAGATACAACCTCATTTGAGTTTTGAAATTTGTTTTTACTGTAAAAAAAAAATGAAACTAACCCAAATTTTTTTTTAATTTTTAATAGATTAAGGGAAGGTGGTGATTTGGAAGTTTAGTCCAAATGTACATATGATATGAAAAAAAATGTGACTTATTTTAATTGAGAAGGACTATAGATGATACAGTGGAAATAATCCATAAATAAATTCTCCACTTACGGTGTTAAAAGCTACTAATGTGACATTTCTTAATGATGGCATGTATTTATTTAAACTTAAAATTGTCAGTTTTTCAATGGTTTAATATAATATTTGGTACTTGAATTTGACTTATTTTTTTTAATTTAATACCTAAACTTTTTTTGTCCAATTTGGTACTTTATCTTTTTTTCTTTGGATACAATTTAGTCCCTAAATATGACTTTTTTTGTTCTGCGAATCAAATTCTAAATAGTTTTCTTCTTAGATCTTTGACACTGACCGTCAGATTGACTTGGATCTAAGGTATGTTCTTCCACTCGTCAATGAGTATTGATCCACCATATTAATCGTCAAATCATTGCTCCAGACTTAAAAAAAAAACCTTAACAACCTAGTGACTTAAATAAAAAATTTCAAATAATTCAACGACTTCAATAAAAACTTTTGAATAGTTCAACAACTTAATTGAAATTTTTTGAATTGTTCAATGACCATTTTGTAATCTTTTGAAGTTTAGTAACCAAAACATAAATTTATTAGTAATTTAACGACGTTGGGTTAATTTACCCTATAAATTAAATTAAAATATAACAAAACACCCAACATTAGAAAACCCTCAATTTCACACAATTTTTTTAGTTTTTCCCTTTCAATCAAGCCGACGAGAACTCTCCCTCCATTGTTCAACTGCTTTTTGGGGCCTTCAATAGCTTTTTTTTTTTTCCTTTTCATGTTCTAATTGTGAACCCTAGTGTGTGTTTATGTTTTGAATGTAATATTTTTAATTTAGTATTACCAGAGTATTGCTTTTTTCCTTTCCATGTTTGGAACTTCTTTGAATTAAAAAAGAAAAAAAAACATCACCATTGTAATTTTTGTCACATTTAAACTTGTTTTAACAAAAAAAAAACAAAAATTCAAAAACCAACTAAATTAATTGAAATTAAATCGATTTGGTTAAAAGTTAAAAATTTTAAATTAGTAGTAACTTGAATTAATTATTAACCAAACTAGTTATATGGTAGAAATAGTTCATATAATAATCTCTATAATTTAAGGCAATAGAGGATATCCGCATATTTTAGCATAGAATAGGAAAAAAAAATGGACAGCAGAGTTAAATTGAGAGGAAGAAGAATGTTTGATCAACAAATAAAATTTTGTTGGTTTATTTTCATTTATCAAAATAAATAAAAAAATAATAACAAAATTTTGACGTTTAAAATATAAATATATTTAATACATTTATTGTTCGATCATAATATTATTGTTGGATTTATTAAAATTTTTTTATTTATAATATAAGTTGTAATATATATACATATTTTGAACAAAATTGATTGTTTGTTAAATATTCATGAAAATATTTTTTAATTTTCGCAAATCTTCAAAATATTTGTTAAAATTCATGAACAAATGAATAAACAAAGTTATATAACTTTAAATTAAAATTCTGAACCTAAAAAGAAACAAATATAAATGCAAGCTTGATTGATTTCCATCCCTCCATATAATTTCAAGATTTACTTACAATTTCCATGACAAAAAGAAAGACAGAATTTGAAGGCGTAAGATACAATTGAAGTATTGTCTCCGGACTTCTTCATATTCTTGTATCCAAGCCGGAAGGATTTAATGATTAGAGTTAACAATGAAGCCAGGCTTGTCTATATGAAAATGCGACTTAGTTTGATTTAAACTCACCAAACTTGTGTTTTTCTACATGGAACTGCTTGAATACATACTCCATCTCTGGAAATGCAGACAACAGCAAGAGCTCAAGAAGATCATATGCCAGCAGCTTCAAACAAACACTAGACTGCAATTAGGATATGAACAAGTCAAATTCGTTAAGCTATGAACCATCACCAACTGTAATGAGTTTTATAAGGTCTAACATCCAATATGGGCAAATGGGAAACAAGGTGTCCCTCAAGTCTTAACAACTTAAAACAGTTGCCCCAATCTAGTTTGGTGTTTTATTAATAACTTATGATGCTCAACTGTAACTTGCCTAGCCTTAAATGAGGTGCTATTTCTGAAAGTAAGACCCTGTTCCAAGTCTCTTATCTCCTAAATTACCTGAATGAAGAAATAGAGGTCCTTAGCAGATTGTTCATACTCCTTGCGACCAACAAGACCCACAATAGCAGCTGGTGCATTGTCTGTATCAAGAAATTCAAGTTCATTTACTTTCTTTAGGTTGAAAATTTTCATTTTAATAACACAGGATCTTGTATAAATGCAGATTATTAATAAGAAACATTCATGACAAACAAAATTACCAATCATTAGCTCATATACGAATTTTGCACGACGTTCTGCTTCTAGTTGTTGCTGCTCATCACCCAATCTAGATGAACATGTTTCAGGAGGTAGCGGACTGCAAGGTGAAGCCTTGGAAGGGCCACTGGATGATGGCGGACGTTGTTGCCTTGGATGTTTGGTTATGAATATACCATCAGGCCAAAGTATCTGCATGACAATGACATATATTAGTACCGTGCACAGGCATAAAATTGGTGCTTTCATTTCAGAATTCTAAACATCTTAATACAAACTGCTTCAAGTCCCCAAAAACAACGATTAAAGTAGTAATGTTAAGAACATCAAGGAAATACAGAGAAAAAATGGTGCAACTTGACTACAACAGATAAGACAGAGATTGAGGATAAGATGTATGCACTAATTCCACTATAAATAACATAATTTGTTCTGGTACAAATGAGGAGGCAGTCTGCTTATATCACGGGGAGCTGGTTTGCCTCTTCCATTAAATCCTCCAGCAAACTTGGTCAAAATGAGATTTGCTTTTACGCCACTGATAAATCTAAAAAATATTACCCGTTACATTTGCTAAATTTTCAAAAGAAATATCATTTCTGAGATCAAACAATTACCTTCTCAAGACGCTCGATTCCTGAAGCAACAACTGAGCCCTTGCGCAGCATCTGGATCTTTTCTATCAGCCAATCATCAAAAGCATCACCCATTCCAAGTTGTAGGATTTGTTTGGCCACCCAAAAAGCCTTCCTCCTGAAATGCACATACATAAAAACAATAAAACATGTGCATCTGGTTAGAACTAGATGCGACAGTGCCAAGCTGAAGATCAAAATATAAAGCTGACACATATGTTAATAGTTCATCTCAAGCCATTTGTGTACCTGATCCACCCGCCATCTTGGAGCTGGAAAATGACATCCACCAAATCTAAAATGGGGACACTTAAATTTGGGGGCACCCACTGCACAAAAGATGTATCAGTTAAACCTCTGAAGAGCCAAGAAGCCTCACAATTTCAAGTCAGTTCACAAATACTAAATATTAGACAAGAAAGTTCTACATTCCATTAAGCAAGGTTATAAGGACCATTTAGCTCTACAAATGGACAGAGAGGAAATAAAATATTTGACCTTAAACTGATTACCTCTGTAGGAAAGGTTGGGTGCGAAACAGCATCAAGAACCAACTCAGAAGCATCTTCCATTCCGTCATTCGCTTTTCCTTTAACATTCTTCTCTGTGTGTCTTACAAATGAAATCTTTGACATTCCAGTATCAGAATTACTGCCTGAATCTTCAATGGAGTTACCCTGTTCTTTAGTGAGAACTTTTGGAGGATAAGACATATTTTTTGCATTTCTTAATCCATCCATTGCAAGATTTGGCTTCATCTGCCGTGCAGATTCCTTGCTTTCAGTGTCTAACTGTTCTCCCTTAGAAGATAAAGGACCCACCAGAGGCACCAAAACACTTGAGGCCTTGTTGCTCTTTTCAGATGGATTACTGTCAAGGTCAACTAGAAAGTTCCAAGCAACACAAAAAATGGAATCAGCCAAATACATGTAATGAAAGGAAAACCAAACTATGAGCATGGTCTGCGAAATTAAATCTGAATTACCTGACAATGTCTCAATGATAGAAAAAGAATTTGAGAATACATATGTCTGCATTACAAAATGTATATTATAAGAGATTGTGCTTAAAAGGGAAGAAATCTGAGACTGACCCCTTACCCGGGGGAGAGAGAGAGAGAGAGAGAAGCTCTATTTTTCCATTAGAAAAAGAAAATAGAAGTTCACCTGGGAGTCAACACTTAGGAAGTCCCAAACTTCAATTGATCCTGAAATAGTAGGAAGCTGCAGGAGATTCTGAAGCAGCAAAAATATTGATAATTACTATAAAGGTAGTCAGATAAAGCAAAACTTGTATATAGCATACATTACAGTTATTTCTACTTTCAAAACAAACAAACAAAAAATATAGTTATTTCTCATATATAACATGGATAGATCTCGTACTAGCACTTTGGATGGATGGAAGTCCTAGCAAGCATACAGTCCAAAATATATTTTAGGAAGAAACCTCAATATGGATGTAAAATATCAGTTTGAATAATTTCAGTCAACATATATGCCTCCATTGACAAAGAAAAATGTTAAGTGTTTAACCTTTAAATATCCGTCAAGCAATTTACACCGTTCTCGTATTACATGAACGTCCAAACCTGTTGAGAGAAAATGCTTTGGAGGCAAGTGAAGTTTATACTCTGGAAATTGTTTAAGACGTTGATGCAACTCCTCAAAATGTCGGAATCTGAGGGAAAACTAAAATGATTAGCAAATGATAGAGGTGAAAAGTAAGTATAACTGATTTGCAATTGTTAAAAACTCCAACCAAAAAGCCTATGCGATGAAGAATGAATGCCATATAGAATGCATCATGGGTGTGCATGACCAGAAAGCACATTCTAAGCACCTTCTCTTTATTGACCAGCTATTATTGTTGTTTACATCTGTAACAGATATGGAATAAACAGCAAATGTTTTGGAGCCACTCTTCACAATATTTGCACCCAAAACCTGCAAAAGGAAATAATACTGCATTAATCATGTAAAAAGAGAATCTACCACCAAAGAAAGAATACTGAAGTCTGTTCTGATCATCAATAGGTACCTCACATCTCAATTTAAAGAAAGAATCTACCACCAACGAGTTTTGCAAGGAATTAATAGTCAAACTATGACTAGAGATAGAAGCAGCAGACAAAGAAGCAGTAGCTCCACTGTGAAGTCTACCAAAGAATTCAGTCTCAGAATTATTGCTGGAGTCATCAGCTTTCTCATGTCCATTCGGTGAATTAAGTATGTCCTGTCCATCCCCTGATATAAAGCTAGACCTATCCACCTCTTGCCAGACAGGCAACTTCTGACAGGTCAATCTCGATCTTTTTCTGCTGGATGGGGTTCTGGTTAATCTTCGATACTGAACATGCCTTCTACCAGCCTTCTTTGCCATATGGCCTTCAGGATTTTCAAGTGGATGATGAATATGCGAAACTGCCAGATTTCTGTTACTCTTGCCATCCCAAACTTTGGTTCCTGGAGAACCAATACCCGTTACAGTTCCTGTTTCTTCTTCTGAAGAAAAAGAATCACTGCTTTCTGATTCAACCTCCTCCAAATCAACAAGGCTGCGTTCATCATCTTCCTGCCAAGATGCAACTGAAGAGTAGTACGATACATTGCTAGCTTCTTTTAGGAATAATTTTTCTATTTTGCGCTGATCAGTTAATGTAGATTGAGCTGCACACCTATCAGATGTGTTAAGCTTGGTAGGACACTTCTCTCTTGTCTTAGATATTGCTTTTGAATGATCCACTGTAGCAGGGCTCCCAGCAGAGTAATGCTGAGGAACTTGCTCAATCAATCGTTTTTCCTTCTTTTTGTAGTTTCTCCCTTTTGTCCACATGTTCTCAAAATTTTCTGGAGCAAGTACCTCAGTCTTTCTACGGGAAATGATATCTAACATATCACCCCATTCTCCTCCTGTACGATGTTGCTCGATACCTTTTCCAGCACTAGTTTGAGAGTTCAAAGTCACAGAGCTCCAAGAATGGGAAGATCGAGTATCCATGGAAAGCAGTGGATCCTTCATTAGATGTGCTCTGTTTAGGTTATCTGTTGCAGTGGTGCCTCCAGCAGCTCTGGACTGATCAGTTTTTAATTGTACCAGTTCAACACCAGTTACAGAAGGATCTAGAAACTTAGAAAAATGATCAGAAGGGATCCTTGAGGAGCCATTTGATTTGTATTGAGATGCACCTTCTGCAGCATCGACTCCTTTAGCTTTGGTCATAGATATAATAGCAGATTCAATTCTCTCATTTATAAACCTATGACCAAAATTCAAGATGCTCAAGAACAATAGCATATTAATGAATGAAGTCAAGAATAATAGAAAGACTGATCACCTTGGACTCACTAAGTTTAAGACTGGTCGCATTACTGCACAAGCCAGAAGTTCCCTGGCAACATACCGAAAGAAAGAACATTGCAGATCTTCAGGTTTGAATGTGAAAGATATAAAACCACCCATCAAATGTTGCAACACCTAAAACAACAGGGCATAAGGTACTGTTAGACAGATAGACTATGTTGGTAGAACTAGTAGGTCAAAGGAAAAACTCAAAAACCTTGTGCTCAGCTTCAGTAGAGAATAAAGCTGGGTGCAGTTTGTTCTCTGCAGCCATAACACGTCTTATTGCAGCATCTTGATGTTCAATAGTCAGCGGTATAGATTGTTGCTTTTCAATTTTTGCTTTATTCACACGAAAAAGCTCCAAGTGAGTACAAATGAGATTAATAAGGTCCCTGCATCACCCTAGAAGTAGATCAGTATCCTCTTAATCAGTCTTAATCATAACAAAAACAGTGGAGGAATGAACTCATACCTTGTGAGTAAATCGATGAGATTTATATTTTTCATGCGGTCTGAAAGCTCCCCAAGAACACCATTTATGATCAGCACCAGTTCTTCTGGGCCTTCCCTATCAGGTGTTAAACGAGAATACCATAGATCTGTCACCCACTCAGATATAAGATGTCTTGTGAAGTGATCTATTGCGTCCTCTACAATAGGAGAATTCACTTTCCTTCTCCAATCAGAAGGATCAACAACTTTAGGATGCTCTGGTGGTTGTTTTGGAGTCAATGAACTCATTGATGCACATTTTCTGTTGTTTACAGCAGCGTTCCTCCGCATTTCATAATCTATTGAAATGTATCGTAGGAGAATGATTAAGGAGGCAGCAGCAGGAAGATTAACCAAAACTGAGGAACTTGTCACTGATAAAAGAAATAGGAAAAAGTAAGCATATTTTAAAATGATGAACAAAATACAGTGGCAATGATGTAAAGAAAGTTTCCTTTTAAAAATCTTTCCTCGTAAAGAAAATTTTAAGGTAGGAACTTGATATGTTTCAATTTTTCATGGTTACAGAAATCTAATCCCACCTAATTGAGGTCAGTTACATGAATCATGCCATATAATGCTCATCTCTGGGGCTATATCCCCCCAGTGCCTACATTGTTCAGTATTCAAATCTAAGTGTCCATAAGAAAAAAAAAGAAACTGACTTAACAACCCATGAAAAACCGCACTAGTGTGTGCTTGGTCCACAGAGGGGTAAAAAGTATCATAAGAAAGTGAAACTCCAAACAACTGAAACAAAACAGAATTAAAAACATAATTCTTAATCATACAAGTACGGTGAAAGAATCCACTGACTGCATTACATTAAGCTGCAACCAAAGAGTTTTCTTAACAATTGATTCTTTTTACCCTAATTGTAGCAATCTGTACAATGATTACTATTTTATCAATGAAGTAGCAGCATTAATTGGTAGCATTACACTGAACTGGCAGGTAATGTGTATAAAGAAAAAGGAACTAGTGCTCTCTTTATGACTATAGTTCATGGCAATTTCACATTAAGGAACTGAAGTGAAACACCAGCAAGTGCAATTTTTTTTTGTTCTTTAACAAGTGTAAAACTTTTGATCACATAAATGATGTTAACTAAAGTTCTAGTTTCGAACTGAGTGACCTCAACAATAGTTAAATACTTGGTGGCTGCAACTTGAATTCATCACCTAGACAGCCGAATGCAAGACTGACTAAACTGGTAGGTTATAGAACATCAATTCCGGCAAATAGGAAAAAAATGACTATTTGAAATCCTGGTGCCACTTTAATTTGAAACCGAAGTTTAATAAAACTTCAATGCTACACCTGCAGGCTACATAAACTATAACCGGTCCGATTTCCTATTAGTAATGGATGAGACGAAGCAAAATTAAAGTTACTAAAAATTTAGTTTTAAAAGAGTAATTGAACAGAGTCAAAATCCTAACTGAACTCAATAACAAGTAATTGAATAAAAGTACTAATCAATCAAACTTGAAGATCAAACTAAAAGTTAAGCTATCAAAATCATGTAGTAAATCCAGTAGCAAGTAAGTAATTGAATAAAGTATTAATCAAGCTACACTCGAAGATCAAAAGGAATAATTAAACAATCAAAAGTATATAGTAAATTCAGTAGCAAGTAGATGAAAAATACAAAAGAAAGAAAGGAGAGCATTTGAGAACTTAACGTGACATGAGATAGGACAATCCAACGACGCAGATAGCAAAAATCACGATCCGCTTCCTGGCTTCCTCCACCAAGTCACGAACCGTCACCTGCTTTGGCATGTCCATTTTTGGCTCACCAAGTAAAAAAACTAGCAAATCAAATCAAAGAATACATCTCTCAATCGAACGAATCATTGTTTTTCCCCCTTTTTCTATATCTCTGTATTTATTCATGGAAACTGCAAACCACAGCCACAACAAAGCTTACAAAGAACCAATTAATAGAAAAGCGGAAGAAGAAGGAATGAAAGAATGTGAAGGGAAAATGAAATGAAGGAACCAAAGGAAAGGCAGTGTTTGGAAGGAAAGAAAAAATTATGGAAAATTTCAAGACGAGGACCGTTAGGTTATGTTTTGGTGTGATGCTGATTTAGCTTTCGCGTATGTGTTTTACATTTTCTACACCTTTCATTATTTTTTCTATTATAATCTTCTCGACTTAGGATTATATTTCTGGGATTAATTTGGTTAACAATGCGATTAATTAAGGTTCAAAAAAACATAATGCGGTTAATTAATCTATTGTTTTGAGAATAATTTATATTAAAATATTCTAAAAGGTTTCGTTTTGAAGCACCATTCAAATATTATCATGTTATTCATTTTTAAAGATAACGATATTTAACATAATTAATTTTTTTTTAAAAATAAACGAACATATTTTTTTATAACCTTATAATTTTTTTTTATTTTTGTGCAATTATCTTTTTAAAAGTTTTTAATTTCTAGATAGTCAATTTTTTTTTCATTTTAAATTGTTCTCTATTTCATTTTTTTTATAGTTTTTAATCACTTAACAAAGTTTGATGATACAATTTGTGGTGACTATAATTTTTCAATTTCCTAGTTTTTTTTATTTGGTGGTTAAATTTTTTTCTTTATTTTCAATTTTTCTTTGATCTCTTCGTTTAATTTTCAATTATTTATTTTAGGTTTTTAAATTTTTTTCTTATGGTTTTTTTACACTATAGTTCCAACATTTTTTTTCTCAAAATTTTGATTCTTAATTTAATTAAAGTTAAATTAAGTTAGAGAAAGTGGCATATATTTATATATATATGAGTGTATAGTACTATTTGTATATCTTTAAAATTTGATGATGTGATACTATTTTATTGGTGCCAAAAAACTATGCTTTGCAGGATGATCTTAATTTAAGTTGCTTCCATTATTTTTTAATACAATTAATATATTGTTTACATATCAAATCTATTAGCAGGTGCATGAGCTTCAGATCTCACGGTCGCATCTTTATTCCACCTCGACTGGCTCTGACATTATTACCAATTCCTAACTTTTTACCTATTTGCAGAGTTGACATCAACTTAGCAGCCTGATCACTGATAACATCTGACTTCCTCGAGCAATCTAGCATAAAATGTTCGGTGGAGTCATATCTGAAACAAGCTCTCATTTTTAGTCTACACTCTCCGAAGTGATTTTTACCCCAATGCTTGCAAATTGGTTTATTCATGTTTTGAACACTTCTTGTACTAGTCACTGGAAACACAAAAATTTACACACTTTTTCATACCCTTATTAACTTAAATTCATGAGAACTCGGTTAAATTCTTGTCGAAAAATAATTAATTTTTATAAAATAATTAAAGTGCACTTAAAATATGAACACATTGAAATTTATTTAATTTTATAGTTATTTTTAATGAATTTTGGTTATTTTCGACAGATTTGCGCAAAGGGCGAAAAATGGCTCAGCAGACACTACCAAAAGCACAAAACCGAGAAGCAATTTAAAGTATCGAGGCAACTTAATTTCCAGCCTAAAACGGTCGAATTATGTGTATTAGTTCATAATATAATTAATTTTAATTTACACCCAATTTAATTTGGGCTAAATAAATTATTATTAATTAATTATGAAAAAAGTGGTCCAGTTGAACCGAATCGATTGAACTGAACAGGCCAAGGATTGGGCAGCCCAAAACCATCCATATGCTGACCCAAATCAGCTTATTAGCTGATTAATTAAGCTTGCAAAGAAGCCCTTAAAGACTTGTCAAAGTTGCATTCAAGCCCCTCCACAATTGGTGGCTTTGTGGATTTTCCCCAAGCCATATTTAGCAAAGTTGACGCCATCAACTTTGCCACATAGATGGCCGGCCAAGGGGTGGCTCTTTGGCTGCTATTTTTAGCAAATTTTAGCTGCCACATTCAGCTATAAAAAACCCCTCTTGGCTGATCATTCAAAGCACACCTCAATTCATTCACATCTCTTCTCTCCTCTCTTACCTTCTCCTTTCATTTTTCCATTTCAAGTCCCTTGCTCTTGTGCCAATTTCTCCCCTTAGGAAAGGTTTATTCTTCAGCAATTTTTGAGCAACACTTAAGTGTTCATAGCAGCCTTGATCTGCAAGGACAACAAATAAGAAAGACGGAGCAACTTAGTCAAGCCACGGAAAAACACCGGATTTGATTCTTGTTCCCTATCTCTTTAATTTTTGTTGTTGCTATGATGAACATATCTATGAATATTTATGTTGTTGGAATGGTTAATTTAATCAGTTTAGCTTGAATTTAATTCGTGTTGGTTTAATTGTATTTCATCTACTTAAATTATTAAAATTGTGTTTATGATGTTATAGGCCTCGGTAAAATGCTTGATTAAGTAAAATCATGCCTAAGTTATTCTTGCATTACAATTGTGAGGTAGCTAATGAATTAATTATTTAAACAGATTGAAATTGTAATTAATGGATGCAATACTTAATCAGTGCATGTTTATTCTTCTAAGGTAGCTGAAGGTTAAATTAGCAATGTATCTGGCAATACACTTGCCTTGCATAACTTGCAAGATTATTGTGATTAAACTGTTTCAAGGCAGGGATACCTTGTTACCTCACATACTCTTTTATGTGCTTATTAGATTTAATTAATCGGTTGAATTGACATAGGGATATGCAAGAGGTTAGTTCAATTTAATGAGTATGTATGTGTCATAACATGTTTTGCTTATTAAAATATGTTTAATCATTTAAATTAACATAGGGATATGTTAAGAGATGAATGGATTTGTGTAGGTGAATATGTTCATAAGTTAGCAAATTACTGAGTTGCCGTGAATTTATTCGTAACAACATAAATATGAGTTTAATAATTCTAAGTTAAAGAAATGTAATTAAATCAACACAATTATGTCATCTTGATTAAATCATATTTTGAAATCGTGCATTTGAGATTTATTCCTTTAATTTCTTAGTTTAAAATCTTAGTTTTTAATCACCCTCTTTAAACAAAATATTTTTCTTCACCAAAGTGTTTTAAATAGCATTCATAAATAATTCTTTTCACAGTCCCTGTGGGTACGATAGCTCGACATTTACTTGTCACTTTATTACTTGTTGCGATTGTGTACACTTGCACATTTCCGTCGTTCCAGTCACCGGCGTATCTTGAGGCCTTTGGTAACTCTGTTTAGACATTTCTCTTCTCGGGCAATCTTTTTTGAAATGTTCTTTGGAACCGCATTTAAAACAAGCTCATTTTCAACTTGCACTTACTTATATGGTTTCTCCTATGATGTTTGTAAAATGTTCTATCCACATTGAGAATATTCCTTGCGTAACTAAGAACGTAACCTAGAGTCGTGAAGTATTACATCTTAGCATGTCTTTCCTCGAAATACTTGAAGAAGTGGATAAATGACTTTGGAGATCTCTCGACTTTTTAGGTGGAGGTGTCAAAAATGACTTGGCTATACTGCATTTTCCAAAATGTTGGATCTTAGACTCATCTTTGATCAAGCTTATCAACTTAAAGTTAATGAGCCATATGTATTAAAGATTGCTTTCCGAACTCAATATGAACATTATGAATTTTTGGTAATGTCGTTTGGGCTAACTAACGCCTCAGTTGCTTTTATGGATCTAATGAACTAAATTTTTTAGTCGTAATTAGACAGATTTGTTATTTTGTTTATTGGAAACATTCTAATTTACTTGAGGAATGAAACTTAACATGATCAATATCTAAGAACTGTATTGCAGACATTGCAAAAGAAACAGTTGTATGTAAAAATTCAGTAAATGTGAGTTCTGGCTACAATAAGTAGAATTTTTGGGACACATAATTTCGGCTGAAGGTATCTGAGTTAATTCGAATAAAACCTCTATAATTGTAAATTGGAAACTACCAAAGAATGTCACTGAGGTACAAAGCTTTGTGGGACTAGCTAGATGTTATCGACGATTTGTTAAAGGATTTTCTTAGTTTAAAATCTTAGTTTTTAATCACCCTTTTTAAACAAAATATTTTTCTTCACCAAAGTGTTTTAAATAGCATTCATAAATAATTCTTTTCACAGTCCCTGTGGGTACGATAGCTCGACATTTACTTGTCACTTTATTACTTGTTGCGATTGTGTACACTTGCACATTTCCGTCGTTTCAGTCACCGGCGTATCTTGAGGCCTTTGGTAACTCTGTTTAGACATTTCTCTTCTCGGGCAATCTTTTTTGAAATGTTCTTTGGAACCGCATTTAAAACAAGCTCATTTTCAACTTGCACTTACTTATATGGTTTCTCTTATGATGTTTGTAAAATGTTCTATCCACATTGAGAATATTTCTTGCGTAACTAAGAACGTAACCTAGAGTCGTGAAGTATTACATCTTAGCATGTCTTTCCTCGAAATACTTGAAGAAGTGGATAAATGACTTTGGAGATCTCTCGACTTTTTAGGTGGAGGTGTCAAAAATGACTTGGCTATACTGCATTTTCCAAAATGTTGGATCTTAGACTCATCTTTGATCAAGCTTATCAACTTAAAGTTAATGAGCCATATGTATTAAAGATTGCTTTCCGAACTCAATATGAACATTATGAATTTTTGGTAATGTCGTTTGGGCTAACTAACGCCTCAGTCGCTTTTATGGATCTAATGAACTAAATTTTTTAGTCGTAATTAGACAGATTTGTTATTGTGTTTATTGGAAACATTCTAATTTACTTGAGGAATGAAACTTAACATGATCAATATCTAAGAACTGTATTGCAAACATTACAAAAGAAACAGTTGTATGTAAAAATTCAGTAAATGTGAGTTCTGGCTACAAGAAGTAGAATTTTTGGGACACATAATTTCGGCTGAAGGTATCTGAGTTAATTCGAATAAAATCTCTGTAATTATAAATTGGAAACTACCAAAGAATGTCACTGAGGTACAAAGCTTTGTGGGACTAGCTAGATGTTATCGACGATTTGTTAAAGGATTTTCGATATTAGCTCTCCTATTGACAAAACTACTACAGAAGAATGTTACTTTTATTTGGTCAGATAAGTGCCAACAGAGTTTTGAACAGTTGAAAGTGATGAAAACTCACTTGACTCTAGAATGTAATGGTTCTGTTTTAGTCGATTTAAGAGTTAAACTGATATTTCTTTAAATGATTCAGGAGTTACAAAAAGACGATTCTAAGTTTCAAGCTAAACAGGAATTTGTTGAAGCTAATCAGACTAGCGAGTTTAATATTGGTGATAACGGGAATATATACTATTGAAACTGTTTGTGTATATTGAAATTATAGGCTTGAAACGAGACATTTTACGTGAGGCTCACAATAGTTCTTACTCGATACATCTGGGCGATAACAAAATGTATAATGACTTGAAACAGTTGTTTTGGTGGCTGGGAATGGAAAAAGAAATTTCATAATAGGTAGCAAAGTGTTTGATATGTCAGCAAGTTAAAGTCAAACACCGGGTTCTGTCAAGTTTGTTATAGCCTGTGAAGATTCTAAAATGGAAATAGGAACAAGTTACTATAGATTTTGTATTATGTTTCCCTTTTATCACTGGAAAAGAAAGATAGAAACTGGGTAATAGTTGACAGATTGATCAAGTTAGTACAATTTATTCCTATTAGAATTGACTAACACTCGAGAAGTTGGCTGAACTTTATATTTCTAAGATTGTCATATTGCGTGGTGTGCCACTATCTATCATTTCAGATCAAAACTCGAGATTTACCTCTAGATTTTTTGGTAAGTTAATGAAGCTTTAGGCACGAAACAGAAATTTAGTACAACATTTAATCCTCAGATTGACGGACAATTAGAACAAGTAATTCAGATAATTAAAGAGATGTTGTGATGTTGTATTATTGAATTCAAAAGCAACTAGGTGAAATTTCTACCGTTAGCTAAGTTTGCATAAAATAACAATTACCAGTCGAGTAGCAAAATAACACCATACAAGGCTTTATATGATATAAAATGCAGAACTCCATTGTACTGGTTAGAGTTGAGTGAAAGAAAGTTGGCAAGGACTGATCTGATACAAGAGATAGATGAAAAATTTAGAGTTATACAGGATTGTTTGAAAGCTACCTCAAATCAATAAAAATCTTATGCTAATTTGAAAAGAAAAGATTTTGAATTTTAGATCAACGATAAAGTGTTTTTGAAGGTCTCATCCTAAAAGAAAGTTCTGGTTTCGACAGAAAAGGAAAACTTAGTCTGAGATTTATAGGGATATACAAGATTCTAGAAAATGGTTGGTCTGGTAGCCTATTGATTAGCTTTTCCTCTGAAACTCGAAAAGATTCATAACGTGTTTCACATGTCGATGCTATGACGATATCTATAAAATCCTTCTTACCTGATATCTCCCGATGAAATTAAACTATGGCCTGATTTGATGTATAGTGAAAAACCAGTTAAGATTTTGGCTCGAGAAGTAAAAGAATCACAAAACAGACGAATATCACTAGTGAAAGTATTATGGCATTGTCACAGCACAAAAAAGGCTACATGGGAACTGGAAGACAACATTAAATCATAATACCCTAACTTATTCTCAAGTAAAATTTTGAGGACAAAATTTCTTAAGGGGAGAGAGTTGTAACAACCTATTTTTCAGTGGTGTCAGATCGACAATTTTAGAACTCCATTTTCGGTGTCTGATGTCCGAGCTTGTAAATATTAAATATTAATATTTACGGACTAGTATAAAAATATATGAAATTTTGGTTTCTTAATGTTGCCGAATTGATAGTTAATTGAGGTGCAATGACTAAATTGTAAAATTTATAAAAGTTTAAACACTATATATTTTTAACTAGTTAAAGGACCAAAAGAGTAATTGGACCAATTTGTAACGTATGTTAGTGGGAAATGATGGATGAATCCACTAAGTTATGCTTAAAAGGTTAATTAGATTAATTAAAGTAAAATTTACTTAAATTAAACCAAAATAATAATGCTTAATCATGGTATAACAGGGAGAAATGATAGAGAATTGCCATAATTCTTTTCTTTTCCACCATTCATTCTTAAGAAACAAAAGAAGATAGGGTTTTATATTTCAGAACAATCTATCTTCAAATTGCTAAGGTAATTCAAGTCTTTTTTCTTGTAATCTCTATGTTTTTAAGGTCGTGGGAGCTTGATTTGGCTAGCCTATGTACCAATTTGTAAAACAGTTAAAGTTTCTAAAAGTTTCCATTGATGAACTCTTGATGAAATTAATGTTAAATGGCTAGATTTTAAGCTTAGATATGAAAAGGGAATAAAGTGTATAAATTTCAAAATTGGTGTGAAATTTCTGTAATTATTGATAGTAGAGAGTCCTAAAGGATGGAATTAAGATCAGTTTCCAAATCAAAGCTCAAATTTGAAAGATATTGCAATTTCGGTTTTAGGGACTAAATTGAATAAAGTAAAAAAATTTAGGGGCATTCAAAAAACTAAAAATTGAACTGATTCATACTTATAATAAGATGTTATAAAATGTTTTGAATTGATAAATTGAATTGAATAACTATATAGATCAGAAATTGGATCAAATCGGGAATAATCGAGGAAAAGACAAATTTGTTGAATAGTGTTACACCCTCTTTTGTCGAGTTGGTACTGTTTGGGAGACTGCGCTGGCGAAGACCGCCTAAGTCACGAGACTTAGACAAAACAAGGTTGGGAACTTTGTGGCGAAGTACTTTGTTGAACTTAGCCAATACTACGGAGTTCCACTTCGCGGAGTGGCGAGTTCTTTGTTGTGGCAAGAATCTTATTAGGCGGGCTTTCCCGCTAATTAGTTCGCCATCCCTATCCTCATGGCGTGATCGTCACAGACCGTCACCACCACACAGTCCTAATTACTATGTTTCCCACTATGTAACTAGTTTGTTGCAATCTAACCAAACCATATTAGGAGTCTAACTTTCTCCTAACCAACCGCTTAATTATCTAAATTTATTGCTAGTGCCCCTAACTTTCCATTACTATTCAATTAGCTCCTCGTCTCCTTCTTGAGTTCGGGTATTCTGGAAATTTGGACGTGACAACTCCCCACGCTTAAAGAAAATTTTGTCCTCGAAATTTCCGCTTGAGGTAGATCTGAAGCAGTCACTAGGTAAAATTGTCTTTCCTAAGACAACCCACTTTTAACTTAGAGGCTGACATCCCTATTCACCTGGGTGGTCTAGTATGTTCCCAACATTTTAAACCATCTGCCCGACTGGCAAATCTGGACTGTTCACGAGTAGAGGCCATCCATCAACAAGTGATTTCTCAGTCTTCTTGGTGAAGCATCTAGTGCACACTGCATCAAAGTCATAGGATTGGGTTTATTTGGGCATGTATTACTTCTAGTGGGTTTATCAAGGGGTTTAGGAAGAATCCCTTCCCCCTTAATTTTTTTTTACTCTGTTCTTCATAAGTATAGGATCGTACCTAGACAACTCATTGGCTTTTCTTGGTGTACCCTGGTTGTCTATTTCATCGATTGTATCCTAAGGGGCGAGCCACCCCTTTTTGGTATTTTCCAGTGATTATATCAATTAAAGTTAACTTCCTTAGGAGCCTCAATTTGGTTGGCCTATTTTAGTGCTCATCAAATGTATAAGCCCATAATTAAAAACTAGGCTTCCAACCTTCACCATAATAGAAACAAATTTATTTGGGTGAGGTGTAAGCTAAGTGGTGGGTTTGGGTTCCTGACCTAATGGTCCATTCCCTCAGAGCATGTTTGTACCTGCATGAAGCAACTAGATAATGAGACCACGGAGTATCAGTTAAACCACTTGAAATTGGGCCGCTCTTTTGTGTTGGAGGATCTTGTTACTGCCAGAAACATTTTTTCTTTTATGCTTAGATAATCATAGTCTTAATGGTTACATGCCTTTAGTAAATACGACTGAGGCCATTTCTCGACTCACACGCCCTTTAGATGTAGTGTCGCCTTACAAGGCTTTTGATGACTTAGCCGCTATTTTGGTTAAGAGGAAAGATGAACCTTTGAACTTCTTTTATTCTTACTACAGGCTATGCATACTCCCCTGGTCCATTCCTCCTACAAGGGTCGTAGGTAAGTCTCTTAGATAAAGAATTTTGTTTCTTGTATGGCTAATCCTAATTTTTCTCTTGCAGGCTCTGCTCAATCATCCACTCCTTCTCAGAATTCAAACAACATGGATGTGGACGCCATTATAGAAAAGGCTTTAAAGGTTGCTGATGATACTGATGCGAGGGCGCAGGTGGCTGATAGTAATCGTAAGAGGCTAAGGATTGATAGGGACTCTAGTAGTACAAAATAGGGTAGTGGCAGTAAATGGATTTGCCATAGAAGAGGCAAGAGACCAGTTACTTCTGAGAGGGAGTCTACTCTGCCTATCCCCTTGGCTCACCACGAGACTCAAGCTGAGTCTGTCACTACTCCCGCGGATGTCTGTCCCCTTACTCAAAGTCTGCTTGGTACGCTTACTCCACTCTTTGTCCCTTTTATGCCACTCTTTCTTGCTATTAGACCGAGACATCCTCTTGGTCCTTCCATTGAGACATTGGTTTTGCTCCCCTAGAAGGACCATTTTGCTTTAGGTTAGCCTCCTTTCTCTCTAAGAAAGATTAACCAACGATGGGAGAGGGACCTACCCCAAGCACTGAAGGAATGTGCTCTCTCTTATTCTTTAGAAGCTCGTAAACCTACTCTCTGGGATTTGATAGATTCCTACCATATCTGGATAGAGCAAGGCAGTTTTCTTGGTTAGGCTATTTACGAACGATGCATCAAGGTCAAAGTTGGACATGCCCAAATTAAGACAGACTTAGCTTATAAGGATCAAGAGTTGGCTAAACACCGTCAAATGTAAGAGGTCACAACCCTTCAAGAGAAAAAATTTGAGAAATCTGCCTTCGATTAGGAGTTTAAGTACAACTCTCTAAAGATAGAGTCTGAGGGTAGGGTTCACCAGTTGGAGGAACAAATCAAGGCACAGGAGGAGCAATGGTTGGCAGACCTAGAGAAGATTCAAAAGGAAAACATTGAAGCCCTGGCACAATTTAAGGCAGGCATTGAGGAGAGAATCATGGATTATCTTCCCAAGCTGAAATCTAATTACATCTTCCATGCTCATGTTGCTTGGGCTCTTTCGATTTGAGTCATGTGAACTTCAGTTGTCTTCGCCAGTTCATAAACTAGGGTCCAGGCTTTGATGCCATGAATATTTCTGGAGCTAAGTGGGAAGAGTTTTAGAAGGACATGATCTGCAAATCTAGTACTAATTCTCGTTATACCCACTATTTACAATAAATCTTAAGGGACTAAGCCATCGCCACTATATTATGTATAGAGGGGTTGTCTTCCAACTTCACACGTCCAGAGGATCAGGTAAATAGAAGCTCTAATACCACTAAATTGTAACATCCTATACCCAACCTGATCATTGGGGCCAGGTATTGGATGCTACAAAAACCCATTTATTTTTACTATACATCCATCATAAATTTAGTTACATATAAGAGCCACTATAACACGTAGGCCTAATTACCTCTAACATCATAATTAAAGAAAATCCATAATGATTTCCTGTGGCCTTAGTTTTTGTGTACAGTTTCACTGTTTGAATATGATTCTACAATTATTATGTTTGTCTTAACCCTCAAGACAAGGCCTTTGTAAGTACCACTCTATATACAAACATAGCTTCTACTACGCTACATTGATCAAGTGATAGCTGGCTTGGTACCTCCACTCAAATCCTTTCTCACGCTTTGTCCTACGATTAAGTGGTAAAACCTATAAGTTTTAATGAACTTAGTGAGAATTTTCTAAAAAAACATAATATAACCAACTTGCAAGAGAATGATAAGAAACAAGTTTTGGGCAAAGATTTACACTCCCTATCTTCTCTTAATATATCACAGATTTTATCAAAGTCCCGACTTTACCTTTTTACTTGTTCTCCACTATTCTTGGTGAATCGTTATCTTGTAGGTTGTCAATGGACATATTCCGCGCTTGGGGAACCCTTACCTGCGGATCCCTACTATCTGGGTTTCGTTTAATCACCTGTTGCTAATTAGTATTCTTATATTATGTTTATAATCTATTCTAAACAACTAGCCATTTTCCACGTCTTCTCCCTACAGAATGTTAGTTGTCTTTCCATCAACCTAAGGCTCATGATGTAGTTTTGTCTCATATATGCCTTTCTTCATAAGGTTCATTGCTTCTCTAGAAAACTCGATTATCGTACTGTTGGCCCCATTTTGCATCATCATTGGTGTATCCATTTATTAATCCGAAGATCTACGCCCCTTGAGTGCACCTCGTTTTTGCATATTTGTAATTTATCGTGTAATTCACACTGTTCTTTCGACTTTAGCCCATGGTGTACCTCTTGTGTGGCGAACTTCCCTATTGGGGGTTTCATGTCTTACATATCGATGGATCTTTCTGCATTACCGTTCTGGCAGACTTTTCATAATGTCGTAACGCCATACCACCATGGTTTGACTTAACATAATACCCATGTTTAATGTCCCAGCAAACTATTTGCTCCTACATACCGGTGGACTCTTTTGGTTGTCTTAGTTAAGCTAAGGTCTTAAACCCTTGAAGGACCACCCCGTGTTTATTGTCCTGGCAGATTGTCTGTTTTGTGTTTATTGTCCTAGCAGACTATCTTTGTTCTGTGTTTACTATCCCAACGGACTGTCTTTATGGATGTCATGGAGTCTTTCATCCATGGTCTTACACCGGTTTGCCATCATGGTTTACTATTATATGATATCATTGAGTCTTTCATCCATGGTTTTACCCATTATATATGACTGCCATAACATCTTTCATCTATGGTCTTATACCGTATACATTATACTTTGTACCGTGCCACCATGACGTCTTTCATCCATGGTCTTATGCCATATACCTTTGCCTTGTACCATGTTGTTAAGTCATCTTTCATCGATGGTCTTATGCTACGGACCTCATACCAGGCTACCATAGCATCTTTCATCTATGGTCTTACGTCATATATCATCACGGTGTCACCCCGAAGGACCAGTCGATACCTCCATCATGGTAAATACCACTCCATGATTTTTATTTCCCAAATACTCCTCCATTACCTCCTTTACACCATCTAACCTTAATGCTCGAACATTGCAATATTCCCTCTATAAGGACCGGAACTTCACCTGAGGCGGTAACTAATAGGTTCTCTCCCTATTTCCCTTCCTAATTTCATCTATCCCATAGAATTTTTTCCCCAATTATTTAGCAGTACATTCATCTAATCATCATCTATCTTAAAGCAACAATAATCAACTTGTCATGAATCAATAACATTATTCATGCATTCCCTAGTTCATGCAAGCAACATATAATCATTTATCACCCAGAAGTAGGGCTTAGAAACTCACCTTATTTGTAATATCCTGAATTAGGGCTTAATCGGAATAGTGGTTTCGAGACCACAAATCCGAGATAGAAATAATTATTTTATAATTATTTTGAAGATTATGATATGATTGCATGATTGTGAGAAAATTTCGTGATGAAATTCTATGCCTAAAGTGCTTAAATTGAAAGTAGGGACTAAATCGAATTAGCTGCAAAACTTGCATTCTAGAAGTTTTTAGTATGAAATTGTTTTGGAATATTAATGAGGAGGTCTTAAATAGCAATTTGACCAATTTTAAGTTCATGGACAAAATTAGGACATGGAAGGAATTTTTGGAAAGTTTAGTAGTAAGGGTATTTTGGTCATTTAGTTATTAAAATGAATTAAAAACAAAATTAAAAGCCAATTTTTGTCCATCTTCTTCATTAGCCGAAATTTCAAGGGTTCTCCATAGCTAGGGTTTGTTTCAAGCTTCCAAGCTCCATAGTAAGTGATTCCAAGCCCCGTTTTTAATGTTCTTTACGTTTTTGGAATCCCGGTAGCTCGATTAAGCTTATGTTAGCAATAATTCAACCTAGGGTTTATATTTGGAAAAATACCCATAGGTGAAATTTGTGTATTTTGATGTTCTATGATATAATATGAGGTTTTAAATTATGTTAGACAACTTGTGCTACTCGGTTTTGAGTGAAAACGAGTAAAAGGGCTTAATCGGCAAAAATACCTAATAGTCACAAGTATATGTTAGAGAGAGAATTTGATGTTGCCATAGAAGGGAAAAGTGATCAGCATGTTATAAAACATAAGAATAAGGAATAAAGTTTAATTCCCGAGCCTAGGGGCAAAAGTGTAATTATGCAAAAGTTTAGGGGCAAAAGTGTAATTTTTCCAAAGTTCGTATTAAATGCTGTTTTGATGAATGTATGTATTAAATAAGATTAATTTGGCATTATAGATCAAGAGAAATGAGATTCAAGTCGCGATCGAGGAAAAGAAAAGATTGTGGACTAAATTGCAAAATCTTTATATTTTGGTACCAAGGTAAGTTCATGTGTAAATAATGTAGCATAATTGTTATTTTTAAGTTATTGATGTTAATTATATGATACGCTGATTTTTAATCGTGAAATATTATGCTTTGTGGTTAATGTTGAGTAATATGCAAATTATGTTTACTACTTGATAAATATGAATTGCTACCGAGTATCGGTTCCGATATTCCATGGAAGACGGCAATGTGAGATCGAGGAAAAAAGCCCGTTTGAACCTTAGGAATAGATTAGGATACAAGTGACATGTCACTAGGATGGTTGAGCATCCGAACTCGTTGAGTTGAGTCCGAGTTCACCTATGGATGCGAATGTCCGAACTCGTTGAATTGAGTCCGAGTTCGTGAAATGTAACTAGGCATCCGAACTCGTTGAGTTGAGTCCGAGTTCACTTATGGATGCAAATGCCCGAGCTCGTTGAGTTGAGTCTGTAACACCCCGTACCCGAGACCGTTGCCGGAGTCGGACACGAGGGGTTCACAGACTAAATTCGCTTACTATCGCAGTCCATTTTAAAAATTTCCAGGCAGTTGGCTAACTGCATCACTGTCACCTTAAAAATCATATATTGAGTTTCACAACTCGAAAATCAGTTTTGTAATTTTTCCCTGAAACTAGACTCATATGCCCATCTACATATTTTTTCTAGAATTTTTGGTCAGGCCAATTAGTACAGTTTATTAGTTAAAGTCTCCCCTGTTACAGGGTGCGACTACACTGACCTTCACGCATTACAATTTGGATATCTCCCTGTACAGGGCTTCAATACTGATGCCGTTTGTTTCTATAGAAACTAGACTCAGAGAGGAATCTATACATATATGGCATGACTCCTAATTATCTCTGGTTAATTTATGATGAATTTCCAAAGTCGGAACAGGGAATCCAGAAACTGTTCTGGCCCTGTTTCACGAAAACTTTAGCATCTCATAATATACTGTTCATATGAACGTTTCGTTACTTTTATATGAAAATAGATTCATCAAGGTTCGTTTTCATAATTTATTCACTATTTAATTCCATTCCTACTATTTTTAGTGATTTTCCAAATCTACATCACTGCTGCTGTCAGCATCTGCCTTTAAGGTAGACTTTACCTATTTCATAGTTTCCATGATTCAACTAGCCCTTTTAGCATAATTAGCACAAATTATGATAGTGATTAACCATTCCCATGGCCAATCCTTGTTAAGCATATCCATACCAAATGAGTATAACATTATGCTCAAACATATATAAGCCATTTTCGCATGGCTATCCAAAATTATACAAATCCAAAGGGTACATGACCAACAACAAAAGGGTAGTCCTATACATGCAATTTTCAGAGTTCAACCAAAAGTGTACCAAAAGGGTTTTGATAGTGTGGGCGACTTCGAGTTCAATAATCCCGAGTCCGATAGCTGACGAACCAAAATCTATAAAACAGAGATTCAAAGAACGGAGTAAGCATTTAATGCTTAGTAAGTTTTAAGCAAAACAAAGTGTTCTCAATCACTATCATCGGTCATTCATTTCAACTGTTCGATGAAGTTAATCTAGAGCTTCACCTCGATCTATAATATCATTAAACGCAACACTTGGCTGCCACATATATACTTTCGAATAATAATGACCTAGATGGTCAAATATTTCCAAAGCACATTCTTCATCGATTTTCAACTTTCAATAATCCTTTCCACTTGTTCATAATCACATCCATACTTTTAAGTATTTCAACATGACAAGTACTAAATTACCATAGGCACATAAAGAACCAACATATTCCTTACCACATATATGTAAGCTTACAAATCATAATCCTTACCTTGTACTGGCACATCTAGCTCAACCCAACCCATACTCAGATCATAAGGCTTTTGGGCAGAATATGCACTAATACATAAGAATATTTCATCGCATACTTTATTATACAAACATACCATTACCAATTAGATCATTCTCACATTTGGAGTTATAATATTAATCACATTTACCTACCTCTTTGATACTGATAATTCACCTCGAAATCACTCCACCGATGAGTAAGTAATACGTACCTGAACATCTTGAATACATAATACTTATTTGATGGTAACTTAATGCAGATACTCAATATCAAAGTCTTACTTGAATCCTAGCATTTAGCCGTCGGGTCTTTAAAGCTCGGATATAGTACAAGCACGAAGCCTAAGGACATTAATCAGGATAATATTCTCGCATAAAGCCTGCGGGGTTTTAACCCGGATATAGTACTGACACAATTGCCCTTCGGGACTTATCACATTTATACACTTCCACATCCATCACATTGGCCATTCGGCCTTATCACATATATACACTTTCACATTCATCACATTGGCCATTCGGCCTTATCTCATATATGCATGTTCACATTCATCACATTGGCCATTCGGCCTTATCACACATACACATGTTCACATTCATCACATTGGCTATTCGGCCTTATCACACATACACATGTTCACATTCATCACATTGGCCATTCGGCCTTATCACATATATATACACTTTCACATTCATCACATTGGCCATTCGGCCTTATCACATATATACACTTTCACATTTATCACATTGGCCATTAGGCCTTATCACATATATATACACTTTCACATTCATCACATTGGCCATTAGGCCTTATCACATATATATACACTTTCACATTCATCACATTGGCCATTCGGCCTTATCTCATATATGCATGTTCACATTCATCACATTGGCCATTCGGCCTTATCACACATACACATGTTCAGATTCTTCACATTGGCCATTCGGCCTTATCACACATACACATGTTCACATTCATCACATTGGCCATTCGGCCTTATCACATATATATACACTTTCACATTCATCACATTGGCCATTCGGCCTTATCACATATATACACTTTCACATTTATCACATCGGCCATTAGGCCTTATCACATATATATACACTTTCACATTCATCACATTGGCCATTAGGCCTTATCACATATATATACACTTTCACATTCATCACATTGGCCATTAGGCCTTATCACATATATATACACTTTCACATTCATCACATTGGCCATTAGGCCTTATCACATATATACACTTTCACATTTATCACATCGGCCATTAGGCCTTATCACATATATATACACTTTCACATTCATCACATTGGCCATTAGGCCTTATCACATATATATACACTTTCACATTTATCACATCGGCCATTAGGCCTTATCACATATATATACACTTTCACATTCATCACATTGGCCATTAGGCCTTATCACATATATACACTTTCACATTTATCACATCGGCCATTAGGCCTTATCACATATATATACACTTTCACATTCATCACATTGGTCATTAGGACTTATCACATATATACACTTTCACATTCATCACATTGGCCATTAGGCCTTATCACATATATACACTTTCACATTTATTCAAATATACTTCACATACCACATATACTATCATGTACAGACTTGGTCTTGGCCGAATCTACATCCATCACTTTCCAATGAATAATTCAATTTTATGCCATACTATCATTTCATATTCGAATACTCATAAGCTTACAATATCACGATTTAGAATTCAAGTATGGGTTTAATCAATAGCTTATGAGCAACTAAAACAAGTTTTATCCATGTTTACAACAAAATCACATATTCACTACGAGCTGTTTTCCTGAGCAATGGTCACTAAATTATTTATAACCGGAGCTACAAAACTCCAAATCACTTGCCGTTAATTTTTCCTGAATATAGACTCGTATATCTTCCATCCATAAAATTTCCAGAATTTTAGGTTTGGCCAATTTCCCCTGTTTCACTGTTTGACTAATCTGACCACTCTTCACTACGAATCAAATTTCTCATTTTACAGAATTCAAAATGTGTTGTATTTGATTTCATTTGAAACTAGACTCATTAAGGAGTCTAAGCATATAAATTTTATCTTATAACCATTTTTGTACAATTTATAATGATTTTCTAAAAACAGAACAGGGGATTTCGGAGTCATTCTGACACCGTCTCACACAACTTTAAATATCTCTTTATAGGAAATTTCTTTGCTCACAAGGTCTCTTTTATAAGAAACTAGACAAATTAAGCCTTGATTACATATTTTATTCAGCCTATAATTCCACACCAACAATTTATAGTGATTTTCTAAAATCACGTTACTGCTGCTGTCCAAAGCAAATTATTACAATTTGCTCTTAAATTTCCAAGTCCAAACACATATGAACTTACCATTTGAGTTTAAGACATATCATGGCCACATCATATCTTATTAAATCAACTCATTATGTCCTATTATGATTGAATTTACTCAACGTTTAATCACTTAAAACTTACCTCGGATGTTGTCGAACGATTTCGGCGGCTATTCGACCACTTTTTCCTTCCCTTTATCAGATTTAGTTCCCCTTTGCTCTTGAGCTTAATTCAAACAAATTTAACTCATTAAAGTCTCATTTTGCTAGCTTATGGCCGAATATGACAAGGAGTTTGATAGGTCATATGGCCACCTTTTAGCATGCAAATGATATCAACACCAATCCACCTTGGCCGAATATCATCTCCATGACATAGTAAAGATTTGAACCATGGGCTATTTAGAACTCAAGCTAACTACTAAAACATGCATGCATCTCATGGAACATCATCAAACATACCTTAGTCTATCAAACCACCATAGCCGATTTCCTCAAAGCTCTTTTTCCTTCTTTTTCTTTCTCCTATTCGGCCAAGAACAACATGAGAGCTTTTCTCTTCTTTTTTTTTCTTTTTTTTGGTCATGCATGAGAATGATGAACACATTTTTTCTCTTTGTTTTCTTCCTTCAATTTTTTATTAGTTTATTGCCCATGCTTCTTATTTTATTCTTCCATTAACACAACATGTTTCATGACATGTTTTGCCCATGCTTCTTATTTTATTTTTCCATTAACATAACATGTTTCATGACATGTTTTGCCCATCATCCCTTGTCATGGCCGGCCACTAGTACTTAAATGGGGGGAAATTGACATGCAAGTCCACCCTTTTGATTACATGCACTATTAGGCCACTTGCATTTGCCTAGCACATTTCTAAATTTTCTCACATAAGTCCTATCAACTAAATTCACATGCAATTAACTAAATCGAAGCTTAAAACTTTCACACATTTATATTCACATATTTAGGCAATAATTATCACATTCAAATAATTTGGTGACTCGGTCTAGCGGTCCCGAGACCGCTTTTCGACTAGGGTCACTTTAGGGGTGTCACAACTCTTCCCCCCTTTAGTGATTTTCATCCCCGAAAATTTCTACCGATGCATAGTTTAGGATAACGTCCTCTTATTGAATTATATTCATATAAACATTAGCTCATCGATAGCAATTGTAATTCATTATTGATTTCTCATCGATCTATAAAATCATTTTCTTATCTTAAAACAAATACATAAACATTTCTACAAGTATGCACATATATCTCATTTTCTTGATTTCATAAGCAATAATCACTTAATTTAATTCACAAATGCATTTCAAACACATATTAAGCACATATTAACATGTATAATTCACATCATCAACCCACATATTTGTAACCCACATTTTCATTCATGTATAAGCTGTAACCTAACCGAAAGTACACATATACTCAAACATCCCAATAAATATCCTTTATAACTTTATCACATCTCAATATTCAACTTAACTCATTTCCAAAAGAAAATCAACTTCCACATACCTGAACATTGAATTCATTTAGCACATTTAATCACTGTTAACGATACCCGTTGAATCATTCGAAATCATTACGGATACTCATTAAGCACATATAGCTCTTACAATGCCATATCCTAGATATGGTCTTACATATGCTCACATATCGAGCCGATGCCATGTCCCAGACATGGTCTTACACACTATCTCAAATCAATGCCTTCGTCCCAGACGAGGTCTTACATGAATTTCACTTCACACACTTAGTGCCCACTGACCGATCTCGCACTCATAGTGCTCGATTAAAGGAATTTGCACACACACAGTGCCTCTAATCATTCACACACATAGTGCTCTTATTCATTCGTTATTACACATTGAAATGACTTAACCAAGTCTATAAACATCATGTATGTACACTTTTAAACATATCATCTCATTTAAATTTGAATTCGTATAGTAATGAATACTTAAACTTTGCTCAAATTACCGGCACGAAGCCTACTAGGCACGAAGGCCCGAATACACGTCACCAGCATGATTGCTCTTCGGGACCTAGCCCGGATATAACACCAGCACGAATGCTCTTCGGGTTTAGCACGGATATATCACTAGCACGAATGCTCTTCGGAACTTAGCCCGGATACATCACTAGCATGAATGCTCTTCGGGACTTAGCCCGAATACATCACTAGCATGAATGCTCTTCGGGACTTAGCCCGGATACATCACTAGCATGAATGCTCTTCGGAACTTAGCCCGGATACATCACTAGCATGAATGCTCTTCGGGACTTAGCTCGGTTATAGTAACTCGCACAAATGCCTTCGGGACTTAACCCGGATTTAGTAACTCGCACCAATGCCTTCGGGCTTAGCCCGGAATTAGTAACTCGCACAAATGCCTTCGGATCTTAGTCCGGATATGGTCACTTAGCACAAAGCCTTCGGGACTTAGCCCGGACATCATTCGAATAACCATGCACATTTAACAATAAATCATGACACATTCGTATTTCATTTTCATTAGCAAAACTCAAACACAAGACACTTATCACTCTTGCAATTTCGGCTCAATAGTCACACACAAAGAGCATGATTTTGATTTGCTTAAAACATGATCTAATCAAATCATAATTTAAGCTCTATTACTCAAGAACTTACTTATGTTATACCCTTCTCAATATTGACACATCATAAGCATGTCTCAGTCCTCTCAATACCATCTGCTACAGCTCGATCGGGACCGGAATTCATTACAATAAATAAACACATTTTCAATTGTCAGAAATCACCACACTATCAAATATTCACATAATGGCATGTATAGCTAGACCCAAACGTATTACGGTAGTCCTAGAATCGACTAAACCGTAGCTCTGATACCAATAAAATTGTAACACCCCGCACCGGCCTGC
>NC_053425.1:87149048-87203052 GCF_007990345.1 Gossypium hirsutum | reverse complement strand
AGAGATATCTAATTCGTAATACACATATGTCAGAGCAGTCGAACCCTGAAACAGGGGAGACTTTAACTAATAAACTGTACTAATTGGCCCAACCAAAAATTCTAGAAAAAAATTAGTAAATAGATATATGAGTCTAGATTTAGGGAAAATTTACGAATCTTGATTTCGAGTTTTGTAACTCGAGATATGATTTTTTCTTGTAACTATGACGCGGGTAGTTAGAAAGCTGTGAATGTAGAAACAAATGATTTGAAGTTCTTAATTTGATAAATTATGTTCAGTAACCCCTCAAGCTTGACTCCGGTGACGGTTTCGGGCATGAGGGCGTTACATTTAGTGGTATCAGAGCAGGTTTAGTCGGTTCTCGGACTACGTGTTGTATGTACGAATTTTGCTATACATGCCATATGTATGAATTGTGATAGTGTGATGACTTCTGACCTTTTTAAATGAATTTTTATGTAGTAAATGGATCCCGATCCAGCTGTGGCAGATGAAGTAGAGAGTAATGCCCCAGCTCCGGCTGAAGGGGCAGCGCCGACTGAAAACCCACCTACTGTTGGTCAGGGAAGAGGAGAAAGGGATCGGGACGCTTTTCTCCAAATGATGAGTGCATGGTACACTGAGTTCGTTTGTACGAACCCAAATGTACGACCTCCCCCACCTCCCCCAATTCTTCAACCTATGCCTCTGATGCCTCAGGGAGTGGATATGATAAAATTTCATAGAACCCCCGTTGATAGAATTCGTAAACAAGGGGCTGAAGAATTTAGAGCAAATATTGATGATGATGCAGAGAAAGCAGAGTTCTGGCTTGAAAATTCTATCCGGGTATTTGATGAATTATCTTGTACACCTGAAGAATGTTTGAAATGTGCTACATCTTTGTTGAGAGATTCAGCCTATAATTGGTGGAAGACTTTGATTTCGGTGGTACCGAAAGAGAGGGTAACCTGGGAATTCTTTCAAGAAGAGTTTCGGAAGAAATATATTAGTGAAAGATTTATTGATCAGAAATGTAAATAGTTTCTTGAGCTGAAGCAAGGTAATATGACAGTCTCAGAATATGAAAGAGAGTTTGTTCAATTGAGTAAGTATGCCAGGGAATATGTTCCTACAGAAGGCAAGATGTGCCGACAATTTGAAGACGGGCTTAACGAAGACATTAAGGTATTTGTTGGGATTCTTGAACTAAAAGAAATGGTGGTACTTGTCGATCGAGCTTGCAAGGCTGAAGAATTACTGAAGGAAAAGAAAAAGGTAGAATCTGAAACACGAAATTGGAAGAAAAGACCAATGAGTAATGCACCCTCACAGCAAACCGGAAAGTCAAGAAATATGAATCCTCGTTCCCAAGTTTCAGCTGGGCAATCATATGGAAATTTTAAGAAGCGAAATGTGGGTCCTAAATCTCAGACTACTTCTGCGGCTAGTGTGGGAAATACGAGATTTGTTAAACCCGAGTGCCAGCGGTGTGGTGAAATCATTTTGGTCCGTGCAGAGTAAATGAATGTTTTCGATGTGGTTCTCCAGATCATTTTATTAGAGACTGCCTAGAGAGAGCTGAGAAAGAAAAATTTCAGAATGTAAAATCTAGTGGTGCAGACTCGAGGGGAAGGTATCCGAGAAAAGCTGGAAGTGAAACAAGCAGTAAGAATGTAGCCAGAGATGCAACAGTTAGATCTGAAGGAAGAGCTCCAGCTACAACTTATGCTATTAAAGCACATGAAGATGCTTCCTCACCCGATGTGATTACCGGTACATTTTCTCTTTATGATACTAATGTTATTGCTTTGATTGATCCCGGTTCTACTCATTCATATGTATGCATGAAACTGGTGTCTAGTATGAATATACCTGTTGAGAACACAGAATTTATGATTAGAGTGTCGAATCCACTAGGAAAATGCGTGATAGTTGATAAAGTAAGCAAGAAATGCCCTTTAATGATTCGGGGTCATTATTTTCCGGCCGACTTGATGTTGTTGCCGTTTGATGAATTTGATGTTATTTTGGGTATGGATTGGTTGACATTGCATGATGCTATAGTAAATTGCAAAGAAAAGGTTATAGAATTAAAATGTGAAAGTGGTGAAATCTTGCGGGTTGAACCAGACAAATCAGAGGCAATATTTAGTATGATTTCTTCGATGTCGGCTCAGAGATATTTGAGAAAGGGTTATGAAGCTTATTTGGCGTATGTAATTAATACAAAAGATGTTGAAAAGTAGTGCCGGTTGTGTGTGAATTTGCGGACGTATTTCCAGAAGAATTACCAGGTTTGCCTCCAGTCAGGGAAGTAGAATTTGGTATAGATTTGATACCGGGAATAGCTCCGATCTCGATTGCTCCATATAGAATGGCACCAACAGAGTTGAAAGAATTAAAGTTGCAGTTGCAAAAGTTGACTGATAAAGGCTTTGTGAGACCAAGTTTTTCACCTTGGGGTGCTCCCGTGTTATTTGTGAAAAAGAAGGATGGTTCTATGAGATTATGTGTTGATTATCGACAGTTAAACAAGGTGACAATCAAAAACAAGTATCCATTGCCGAGAATTGATGATTTGTTTGATCAGCTAAAAGGAGCGACATGGTTTTCAAAGATTGACTTGAGATATGGGTATTATCAGCTGCGAGTGAAAGAGTCAGATGTGCCTAAAACTGCTTTTAGAACAAGGTACGGTCATTATGAATTTTTAGTTATGCCATTCGGGTTGACAAATGCTCCTGTTGTGTCTATGGATTTAATGAATCGCATATTTCGGCCATACTTGGACAGATTTGTTATGGTGTTTATAGATGATATTTTAATTTATTCAAAAGATGAGACAGAGCATGCTGAGCATTTGAGGATAGTTTTGCAAACTTTGAGAGATAAGCAGCTGTATGCTAAGTTTAGTAAAAGTGAATTTTGGCTCCAGGAAGTTGGATTTTTTGGTCATATTGTTTCAGGTGATGGTATACGGGTTGATCCTAGTAAAATTTCAGCCATTGTTGATTGGAAACCACCGAAAAATGTAACTGAAGTTAGGAGTTTCTTGGGGCTAGCTGGGTATTATCGGCGGTTCGTAAATGAATTTTCTATAATTGCTGCTCCTATGACTAGACTACTTCGAAAGGATGTTAAATTTGAATGGACGGAAGAATGTCAACAGAGTTTCGAAGAATTGAAAAAGTTATTAACTGAAGCACCAGTGTTGATACAACCCGAATCAGGTAAAGAATTTGTGGTGTATAGTGATGCTTCTCTAAATGGTTTGGGGTGTGTCCTCATGCAAGAAGGAAAAGTGGTGGCTTATGCTTTGAGGCAGTTAAAACCTCATGAGAGGAATTATCCTACTCACGATTTGGAATTGGCTGCAGTGGTGTTTGCTTTGAAGATTTGGCGACATTATTTGTATGGTGAAAAGTACCGAGTATATACCGATCACAAAAGTCTTAAATACTTGATTTCACAAAAAGTCTTGAATTTGAGACAGCGAAGATGGTTAGAGTTATTGAAAGATTACGAGCTTGTTATTGATTATCATCCGGGAAAAGCGAATGTGGTTGCCGATGCTTTAAGCAGAAAGTTGTTGTTTGCTTTGAGAGTTATGAACACTCAGTTGAAAATGTCAGATGACGGTTCGATTCTAGCAGAGTTAAGAGCAAGACCGATGTTTTTACAAGAGATTTTTGAAGCTCAGAAAAATGATCAAGATTTGCTAGCCAAAAGAAAACAGTGTGAAGCTGATACGGGATCAGATTTCAGAATCGGTTCTGATAGTTGCTTGATGTTTAAAAATCGGATTTGTGTACCGAAAAATGATGAGTTGATTCAAAAGATTTTGCATGAAGCACATAATAGTTGTTTGGCGGTTCATCCGGGCAGTACGAAGATGTATAATGACTTAAAGAAAATGTACTGGTGGAGTGGAATGAAAAGAGATATTTCCGAGTTTGTATCAAAGTGCTTAGTTTGTCAACAAGTGAAAGCTGAACACCAGGTACCTTCGGGATTACTTCAGCCTATTATGGTTCCTGAATGGAAATGGGATCGGATTACTATGGATTTTATATCAGGGTTGCCGTTAACTCCAGGGAAGAAAAATGCCATCTGGGCAATAGTTGATAGACTGGCTAAATCGGCTCATTTTATTCCGGTACGTACAGATTATTCTCTTAATAAGTTGGCTGAATTGTATATCCGAGAGATTGTTAGACTTCATGGGATACCTTTGTCAATCATTTCGGATAGAGATCCGAGGTTTACCTCACGATTTTGGCAAAAGTTGCAAGAGGCATTAGGTACAAAGTTAAATTTCAGCACTGCCTTTCATCCACAAACTGATGGACAATCAGAGAGAGTAATTCAGATTCTTGAAGACATGCTCAGATGTTGCGTATTGGAATTTCAAGATAGTTGGGAAAGGTACTTACCATTGGTAGAATTTGCTTATAATAATAGTTATCAGACAAGTTTGAAGATGGCACCTTATGAAGCATTATATGGTCGTAAATGTCAGACGCCATTGTATTGGACTGAACTCAAGGAAAGTCAGATTTATGGAGTTGATTTAATAAAAGAAACCGAAAAAAAGGTGAAAGTGATTCGAGATTGTTTGAAAGCTGCTTCAGATAGACAGAAATATTATGCGGATTTGAAACGAAAAGAAATGGAGTTTCAAGTTGGTGATAAGGTATTTTTGAAAGTGTCTCCATGGAAGAAAGTCCTTAGATTTGGACGAAAGGGCAAGTTAAGTCCGCGTTTTATTGGACCGTATGAAATAATTGAAAAAGTTGGACCGGTAGCATATCGGCTAGCGTTACCACCCGAATTAGAGAAGATTCATGATGTGTTTCACGTATCTATGTTACGCTGGTATCGTTCGGATCCTTCACATATAATTTCACCGACAAAAGTTAAACTACGACCGGATATGACTTATGAAGAAGAACCGATTAAGATTTTAGCTCGAGAAGTCAAACAACTAAGAAATAAAAGTGTTGCACTTGTGGAAGTGTTGTGGCAAAAGCATGGGGTAGAAGAGACTACATGGGAACCTGAAGAAACTATGAGAAACCAATATCCACACCTGTTTACCGGTAAGATTTTCGAGGACGAAAATCCTTAAAAGGGGGGAGGGTTGTAATATCCTGAATTAGGGCTTAATCGGAATAGTGGTTTCGTGACCAAAAATCCGAGATAGAAATAATTATTTTATAATTATTTTGATGATTATGATATGATTGCATGATTGTGTGAAAATTTCGTGATGAAATTCTATGCCTAAAGTGCTTAAATTGAAAGTAGGGACTAAATCGAATTAGTTGCAAAACTTGCATTCTAGAAGTTTTTAGTATGAAATTGTTTTGGAATATTAATGAGGAGGTCTTAAATAGCAATTTGACCAATTTTAAGTTCATGGACAAAATTAGGACATGGAAGGAATTTTTGGAAAGTTTAGTAGTAAGGGTATTTTGGTCATTTAGTTATTAAAATGAATTAAAAACAAAATTAAAAGCCAATTTTTGTCCATCTTCTTCATTAGCCGAAATTTCAAGGGTTCTCCATAGCTAGGGTTTGTTTCAAGCTTCCAAGCTCCATAGTAAGTGATTCCAAGCCCCGTTTTTAATGTTCTTTACGTTTTTGGAATCCCGGTAGCTCGATTAAGCTTATGTTAGCAATAATTCAACTTATATTTGGAAAAATACCCATAGGTGAAATTTGTGTATTTTGATGTTTTATGATAGAATATGAGGTTTTAATTTATGTTAGACAACTTGTGCTACTCGGTTTTGAGTGAAAACGAGTAAAAGGGCTTAATCGGCAAAAATACCTAATAGTCACAAGTATATGTTAGAGAGAGAATTTGATGTTGCCATAGAAGGGAAAAGTGATCAGCATGTTATAAAACATAAGAATGAGGAATAAAGTTTAATTCCCGAGCCTAGGGGCAAAAGTGTAATTATGCAAAAGTTTAGGGGCAAAAGTGTAATCTTTCCAAAGTTCGTATTAAATGCTGTTTTGATGAATGTATGTATTAAATAAGATTAATTTGGCATTATAGATCAAGAGAAACGAGATTCAAGTCGCGATCGAGGAAAAGAAAAGATTGTGGACTAAATTGCAAAATCTTTATATTTTGGTACCAAGGTAAGTTCATGTGTAAATAATGTAGCATAATTGTTATTTTTAAGTTATTGATGTTAATTATATGATACGCTGATTTTTAATCGTGAAATATTATGCTTTGTGGTTAATGTTGAGTAATATGCAAATTATGTTTACTACTTGAAAAATATGAATTGCTACCGAGTATCGGTTCTGATATTCCATGGAAGACGGCAATGTGAGATCGAGGAAAAAAGCCCGTTTGAACCTTAGGAATAGATTAGGATACAAGTGACATGTCACTAGGATGGTTGAGCATCCGAACTCGTTGAGTTGAGTCCGAGTTCACCTATGGATGCGAATGTCCGAACTCGTTGAGTTGAGTCCGAGTTCGTGAAATGTAACTAGGCATCCGAACTCGTTGAGTTGAGTCCGAGTTCACTTATGGATGCGAACGCCCGAGCTCGTTGAGTTGAGTTCGAGTTCACTTAGGGGCGGGTTACATGATTTCTTGATTACATATGAGGCACTTATGTGCAAATTATCCGTGTATCTGAGTTGTATTCCGATGTGTTCAACGGGTGAAATTTCTAGTGAAATGGAAGAACACTTAAGATGCAAGTGACGTTTTGGTAAGTGTTGTGAAATGGACACTTTGGACAGGTATGTTCTTAACCCTCGGGTTGAAAATAGATACAACAACGATAAGGTGGTAAGATGATGAATGATGTTTAGAAATGTGATATATGTTTTGGTGATACCATGCTAAAGTTGTTTGGTATATTTGTATTGTTATGTTACTTGTTATTTACATATGAACTTACTAAGCATTTATGCTTACTCCTTCCTTTTCATTCACTATAGTTTTGAACAAGCCGGCTCAGGAATCGGGACAGGTCGAAAGTTCAATCACACTATCCAAAGGACTTTTATCTTGGTAAATGGCTTGTACAACTACTTAAGTATGGCATGTATAGCAATATACCTATTTTGTGTAAATAATTTTATGATATGGCCATGTTTGGTTGAGAAAATGTTTGATATTGATAAGTCATGGTGATGGCTAATTTAGATCATGTTTGATATTATGGAAGTTTAATAGGTTATCTAGTTCATAAAAATTCATGGAAAGATGAAACTTGCCTTAAAACAGAATATTGCTGCAGCAATGACATGAATTTGAAAAATCACTAAAAATAGTATAAATGGAACTAAATAATGAGTAAGTTATGAAATTGAAGTTTAATGAGTCTATTTTCATTTGGATTGAACAAAACAAGCATATAAATTATATTTTATGAGATATTTAAACTTTTGTGAAATAGGGCCAGAGTGATTTCTGGATCCCCTGTTCTGACTTTAAAAATTCATAATAAATTTTAAAAAAATAATTAGAATTTTTTCTTTATATGTACTGATTCCTTATTGAGTCTAGTTTTAATAAAAACAAACCTTGTAGTCATTGACATTCTGTATAGAGAGATATCTGATTCGTAATACACATATGTCAGAGCAGTCGAACTCTAAAATAGGGGAGACTTTAACTAATAAACTGTATTAATTGGCCCAACCAAAAATTCTAGAAAAAAATTAGTAAATATATATATGAGTATAGATTTAGTGAAAATTTACGGATCTTGATTTCGAGTTTTGTAACTCGATATATGATTTTTCTTGTAACTGTGACGCGGGTAGTTAGAAAGCTGTGAATGTAGAAACAAATGATTTGAAGTTCTTAATTTGATAAAATATGTTCGCTAACCCCTCAAGCTTGACTCCGGCGACGGTTTCGGGCGTGGAGGCGTTACATTATTTCATTATCCTTGTCACTGTGGCTTGCCCGAATGCTACTGTCTCCTTATACCCGGCAAGAGTTCCTCAATTTTTCTCCTTCCTAGACATCCATGCCTAGGACTATTACAACATGCAGAGCCTTCCATGGTTATAGCCTCTTCTTCTTCAAGACGGCTGAAGAAGAATATGATAATTTTGAAGAGAATAATGTGTAAACAAGATTAATGAATTCCCCCTTGTCTTGTCTCCTACGTATATATATTCTCATGGCATGATCTTCACAGACCATCACCACCACACAGTCCTAATTATTATGTTTCCCGCTATGTAACTAGTCGGTCCCAATCTAACCAAACTAGATTGGAAGTCTAACTTTCTCCTAACCAGCCACCTAATTCTCTAAATTTTTCACTAGTGACCCTAACTTTCCATTACTATTCAATCAGCTCCCTAACTCCTCCTTAAGTTCAGGTATTTTGAAAATTCAGGTATGACATAGCTTCTGATCCTTATTCCTAAGAACCAGCATTTCATTTCCATCATGCCACTCCATAAATCTGATAGACCAATTATACCCACTGAACCTGTACAATTCCTCATTATTAATTTGAACATATAAGTATTCCCTTGCAAGGCCGGGTATTCACCAGTCACAGATTGCATCAAAGTTTCATACCAGAGGCAAAACATATAATAACATTTATCATTTCTTCTTTTCACCATCATATGTATCAGCACTCCAATACCATTTTTCTTCGACCCGGATACGAAGCTTATACATCAAGGAAGGAGTATTCATACCGATGCACATGCAAGACTCATGTTTATGATCTACGACATCAACAGAACATGCATCATCTCATTTTCCGTATTCCTTTGATAGATGGACCAAAACCAAAGGTTAGGACAACTCAACTAAATAAATAGTAGGATAGTTTAAACATGTGGATACCATTAACAGACACAAAGAACAAAAGAGCTAACTAGAAATCTTTACACAGGGTTTTATCTACTTGACAGGCTCTTTTCCCTTTGCACCGGGACCTTCTCTAGTTTATTTAGCTAAAAATAATCAAATAACTATTTTAAATACATAAACAAGGGAAACTCAACATAATAGTAAGAATCGGTAAACATGCAAATAGTTTCTAGAAAAAAGTTTTCTTCTTGTCTAGTATTTCAAATGAAAACCCTGATGAACAGGTCCTACAACTACCTCTTCCTATCTGGTAAAAATTAAAGAAAGATTTAAGAGTTCACTAGGAGACATCTTAAAGAAGGTAGTTTTTACAAGCTTAACGATCAGTTCCTCTGTAATCAATGAAGAACACTTCTGAGTTTGCTGGTGGACCTGATACCTTAAGTGTAATATTTTCGCCTAAGTACACTTGTATTTTTTTTGAATAGATTGGTTGGTAAAACAAATTTATTGATTAAAATTAATATACTTTATATTATTATCCTCATGTGGTTTTTACACGCAAAGTAAAATAGAAGCAAATGCTGCTCATTGGTTGTCTAATGTTAAACTAATACTAAGCGGTATTACATGGTTTGATCGTAATACAAAAAGACAGCTTGTATTAGTAGACGAACCTAAAAATGACCTTATTTTAATTGAAAAAGAGCAAACCAATTGAAAGACTAATATATTGTCTATCAATTTCAATTGGGGAGATGCTTTGTAATATCCCGAATTAGGGCCTAATCGGAATAGTGGTTTCGGGACCACAAATCTGAGATAAAAATAATTATTTTATGATTATTTTTAGGTCTATGATATGATTTCATGATTGTGTGAAAATTTCGTGAAGAAATTCTATGCATAAAGTGCTTAATTTGAAGTTAGGGACTAAATTGAATAAGTTGCAAAACTTGCATTCTAGAAGTTTCTAGTATGAAATTGCTTTGAAATATTAATTAGGAGGTCTTAAATAGAAATTTTACCACTTTATAAGTTTATGGACAAAAATTGGACATGGATGGAATTTTTGGAAAGTTTAGTAAAAAGGACATTTTGGTCATTTAGGTGTAAAATGAATTAAAATATAAAATTAAAAGCCAATTTTGTTCATCTTCTTCAACATGGACGTGTATACCAAGGGAGACTCCATGGCTAGGGTTTCCAAGCTTCCAAGATCGATTGTAAGTCCGTTCTAGCCTCGTTTTTAATGATTTTTACATTTTTGGAGTCCCGGTAACTTGATTTAGCTTATGCTAGCAATAATTCAACCTAGGGTTCATAATTGGAAAAATACCCATAGGTGAAATTTGTGTATTTTGGTGTTTTATGATAGAATATGAGGTTTTAAATTATGTTAGACAACTTGTGCTACTCGGTTTTAAGTGAAAACGAGTAAAAGGGCTTAATCGGTAAAAATACCTAATAGTCATAAGTACATGTTAGAGTGAGAATTTGATGTTTCCATATAAGGGAAAAATGATCAGCATGTCATAAAACATAAGAAAATAGGATGAAGTTTAATTTTCGAACCTTGGGGCAAAAGTGAAAATATGCAAAAGTTTAGGGGTCAAAATGAAAATTTGTAAAAATATGATTTTTGGACCCGTATGAATATTGTGACTAATTATTAGGCTAAATGTGATATTATAGATGAAGGAAATCGAGATTCGGGCTTAAATTGGGAAGATACAAGGTTATGGACTAAAATGGTAAATTGCCGTTTCTGGATCGAGGTAAGTTCGTATGATAATAATAATGCAATGTTATGTTTTAATTATATTTCTTACTATTATTGCATATATTGTATGATTTAATATATTGGAAAAGTTGATGGAATGGTGTTTATGATGTGGAAATATAACATGAAAGAATGTTACATGAAATGCAAGAAAATGATGATACATGACAAGTGATATATGAAATATGAAATATGTGATATATGTTATGTCAATTCTTAAAAGCTGATTTGATATTTGAGTTGTGTCTTATTACACTATGAATGGACAATTAGTACTATGGATAGTGAGATCGACACTTCGAGTAAGTTCGTACATAAATAATCTATCGATTCTTTTTATGTTATTATATTTTGATATCGTATGAAATGTGGCTGCCTATCAAATGGTTATTTGATGTAAGTTATGAATTTAAATTGATTACGAAAAATTTAGTAAAATGTTAAAAAGTGATGAATTTCCCGGTTGAACCTTCAGAATAGAAACGATATAAATGAACTATTGTGAGGTCACGTGTGTAGTACTAAGTGCAGGCTACTATGTGTACCAGATAATTGGTCACATGTGTAGTACTAAGTGCAGGCTATTATGCATACCCGAAAACTGTGATCACGTGTGTAGTACTAAGTGCAGGCTACTACGTGTACCAGATTATTGGTGGCATGTGTAGTACTAAGTGTAGGCTACTATGCGTACCAGATAGCTTCAGCTATAAGTGTGAAAATGGGAAAATGTGTAGGCAATTATGTATCTATTATTATTTCGATGAGTTCAACGGGAAATCGATTAAATGAAAATACATGTGAAAGTGATTATGTGATAAACAAGTGCAAGTATATGTTTATTTGAATTTATGAGCAATATGCTCGATATTTGAGCGAACCTCGGTAAAATGGAATGGATTAAGTGAATTGTGTAAAAGTGAACTTTAGTAGTAAAACAGTGTTGAATAGCAGCAGTGCATGACTTTGAAAATTTACCAAAAATTGTGTAAGTTGAATTAAATTTCAAAAAAAATTATGGAATTAAATATTAATGACTCTATTTTCATATAAAAGAAACAGGGGGAGAAAAAGAGTTATATATTATGTGATATTATAATTTTTGTGAGACAGTGTCAAAATAAATTCGAGATCCACTGTTCTAACTTTAGAAATTCACCATAAATTGTACAAAAATTATTAAGAGTCATATCTTACATGCATGGATTCCTTATTGAGTCTATTTTTAATAGAAACAAACTTAATGGTCGTTGAAATTCTTTACAGGGAGAAATTTGGTTCGTAGTGCACAGGGGTCAGAGTAGTTGTACCCTGAAATAGGGGAAACTTTAATGAATAAACTGTACTAATTGGATAAACTAAAAATTCTGGAAATTTTATGGGAGAAATATATATGAATCTAGTTTCAATGAAAATTAACGAAACTAAATTTGGAGTTTTTTAGCTTCAGATATGAATGACTTAGTAACTGTAACTTGATAACACAGCTTAACCTGAACATGTGTAATTGTACAATTATAGTGTTTTATCTTGAAAAGCGTGGTAGTAATTGCTTATTATTTCATATGAACTTACTAAGCGTAAAGCTTACCCATCCTCTCCATTTCTTTAGTATTGGCAGGTCGGCTCGGGGTTGGAGATCGTCAGAGGTAAAATCACACTATCAAACTATCATTTTGGATGAATTAATTCAAATATTAGAAATATCAAGTGAGTGGTATGTATAGGAAGTTGGTTTGTGATATGTATTTTTATTATGATTTTGACCATACGTATCAGTCTGCATTGAGTTATCGTATATGATCATGAGATGTAGTCTTTATCCATTACGGTTTATAAGTCTAATTAATCGTGCCATGTCCTATATTTTGATGTGATGATATAGTTAGCTTTGTTTGTTATGCATGTGTTCGAAAAGTTTTGAATTAAATGAAATTTTATGGCCCGGTTTTCGTCTATGTGTATTGTTAAGTCTGGTAATGCCTCGTACTCTGTTCCAGCCTTGGATACGGGTAAGGGGTGTTATATGCTTTGTCTTGGGTATTAGAGCAGATAACTCCTAGAAATTAGATACAAAGATGTGACTAATTGGACTGACAATACATCACACAAGCCCCAAACAGAATATATCCTGAATTTGTTTATGGATTTATTAACTTGTGACATTCATAGTGTGGCATACCTAAATCATGAGTGGATGGCGGACTATGTATGCGTGACTCGTAGACTTTGATGTAAGTAAAAGCCTGTGTTTAAATAGATAAGGAACCGAAAGCTAGTGCATTAGGTGTACTACTTCTGCAGTATGTAGCGTCACTTACAACAATAGAATTCATAGCTCGAGACATGGGTAAATGATTTCCTCTCATTGGCATTACATGGTTGATGAAAAGTAAAGGTGACCAAGGGTCGTTCATCTTTGTGATGAACGACTTGATTACTATTTAATAGTAATTGACTTTTCATGAAGGAAGATGTAATGATTACTATGAGATAAAATAGGATCATACTGGGAGAGCGAATATTTTCCCAAATAAAGCAAGTGTAACAACTCAATTTTTAGTGGTGCTGAAAACGGTGGTTCCAAAACCCCATTCTCTAATGATTGAGTTTGTAGATATTATTAATTAATATTTACGAGTTAATTATAACATCATATTGAAATTTGGTCAGGTCAAATTTGTCAATTGGATAATTAGTTAAAGTACAAGTGTACTGACCCTAAAGTAAATGGAGTTGGAAAATAAGGTATAGAGACCTCAATTTCAAAAACCGAGCTTGAAATGTTTTTATTAAATATTTCTCAAGTGATTATATAGGTGAATTGAATTTTGAATAAATAAATTTTATCGAATTAATGACTAATTAAGGTATAAAGACTAAATTGTAAAAGTTTACAAGTATAGATTTGTAATTGATCAAAGATATAAGGATCTTTTTACCAATTTAACTAAAGTCCAAAATGGCAATATATCATTTTGGAACTTTAGTGGATGGTAGATTTAGCTTGTAGTTAAAAATTATATTAACTTATAATTAAAATTTTAAAGTATAAATAATAATAGCAAAACACATAAAAGAATAAAAATAAGACACATTTTTTTAGTTATCATCTTCTGTCCCACTAAACCCCAAGCAAGAAACCTGGGAAGCCATTTTTAAAGCTTTATTTGGTCTATATGCATGGTATGTGTTTTTATACTCATTTCTTGTAATTTTAATATTTTTAAGATCATTGTAGCTCGGTTCAGTTAACCTGTATATTAAATCATAAAAATGTTAAAGTTTTGAAATGTTTCCATTGTTGTTTTTGAAGCATTTGGTGTTAAATGGTTTGATTAAAAACTTAAATGCGAAATAGGACTAATTTGTAAAGTGAAATTTGCTATTTTTGAGTATAGGGACTAAAAGATAAATATTTCAAAATTGGTATGAAAATTATATAATTATAGATAATATAAAGTTATAGAAGGATGAAATTGAAATCATATTGAAAAACAAAGTTTAAATTTGAAAGATATAACAATTTCATTTTTGGGGACTAAATTGAATCAATTGCAAAATTTCAGGAAATTTTAGTAAAATTAAAAAATATATTGACATATGCATATAAATTGATGTTATAGGATATTTGAATTGATAATTTGAAATTAATCATTATTTAGATTAGGATTTGAATCAAGTCGAAGATGGTCGCAGAAAAGAGAATTTTTTAAATTGGTCCCCGGCGCCTAATCTTTTATTGTTTTTCCTAGGTAAGTTCATATGGGACTTAATTTTCTAATTCATTCTAGGTTTGTATTACTTAATTTTCTAATTCATTCTAGGTTTGTATTATTTTGCATTGCTTTTTAGTTGAATTCTTAGGTATATATATAAATATATTATTTTGGCATCAAATGGACTAAATCAGTGATACGTGAAACATTCGATAAAATTGAATAGATATAAGACATTGAATAGATGTGGAATTGTTATGTGGTTGGACAGTATGTATATTATGATGTTACAGGTTTAAATTTTATATGGATTGTTATTTGAAATATGAAAAGTGGATATACGATTATAATGATTGAATTGATACGAATTCGGTAATAGGCTTGTATGAATATCGTAAACAATTGAGATAACAATGTCATGCCATTTAGATCCCCAAAAGCGATGCGGGTGTTTGATTAGGGATTAATTAACTGGCTTGAGAGTCGATATATGTTGCGGATTCTTAGAAGCTAGTGTTAGCAGTATCGAATTAAGCTAGTGTTTGCAATCCTGATCAGAAGCTAGTGTTAGTAGCCTAAATATATTAGCTTATATGGACAAATGGGTGTTGTGACTGGGGATTAATTCAATGACTTGAGATCTAACATTTGTTTTGGATTCTTTGAAGCTAGTGTTAGAAACATCAAACCAAGCTAGTGTTAGCAACCCTGATCTGAAGCTACTGATAGCAGCCCGATAAAGTCAGTATATCTGATCAAATCAGTTCTGAGAGCTTGAGCTCAAATTGCCTTAGACCTTTGGATGAAAACAGAAAAATGGAAATGCTGATTTAATGGAAAATGATATGGTTGAAACATGTGATCTTGTTATGTAATGTTATATTGCAAAATGAGTATGATTTGAATATGACTTGAATAAGAATTGAATATGCACGTTATGAATTAAGTATGAATGGTATAACACATCTCATGGTATATTGAATTGTTGGATATGTACATGTGACTTTCTTTATAAGTGTTGGTTGTGTAAGAAAACTAATTTAATGATTATTTTGTTGAAATGTATATGAAAGTTTAAGGATGTTAAAGGATGTAATGTTTATGCCAAAGTGTTTCAATAGCTTTAACTGTTGTAATACGAAGGTAAGTTAGATAAATTTCATATAGACTTACTAAGCATTTAAAATTCTTACCCATTTTCTTTCATCTACTTATATATTGATGGTTGCGGAACCCGTTGGTTGGATCATCATGAAGCTCACACTATCCTAACGATAATTTGATAGTCTTTTAATTCATTCTAAACTTGGTTATGTGCCATGTATATAGGCAATTTCTTGTGAATGTATATGCCTTGAATGTTGGTATCATAGGCCTTAACTGTGACTAGTTGCGTTGCATGGTTACATGCAAGTGAACACGATTGTACAAGTAATAAGTAGTGAGTAAAAGAGTATCGTCTCCACAAGGATTATTAAGTGAATTATTGACAAAGTTAATTTTAATCAAATTGGTTAAAAACAAAATAAAGAGAGAATAGTAATAGTGAAAGTCCAAATTTTAAGTTATGAAAGTAATCAGAATTTAAACACCCACAAAATAAAACAACATACCTTGCAGAAAATAATCACAATAGGAAATAAGCAGAAAGGATAATATAACACAACATGACTAGATTAAAATAAAATATTTCACTTTAACAAGAATTCATTAGTAGTTATAAAAAGAATATCATGAAAGGTTCGTGGCAATATTTAAACTCATGAAAACCATTTTAATTAAGGCATAGGCTCCTCCTAAAGTCCTATTATGTTCCTAAGTTAATTAGTATAACCCTATGTAAAAAAAAACTAACTTAAAAGTCACTTTCCCAAGCATTTACACAGTTTATGCATACAAAAATTATCTTCTGAAAGCATCATGATATGCACCATTTAGGTCTTACATTATTACCTCTTCCCAGATTAAATAGTTAATTCAAGTACCTACAAATGTTGACCATAGATTCACAAGTATAAACATGAATTAAACCTAAATGAATGAAATAATCATTTGCATAGAATAATCAGAAAACAAATACCAATGAACTCAAATCAATATTGATATCCATTTTGAATAAACAAAATAAAGTCATGTCATATTAAACTGAAAATATAAAGATGAGATGCAATCTTGTCTCTTGACATAGAAAAAAATAATTTAAAAATAAAGAGAAAGGCAAGAAAGAGTAGCTGAGAGGGCTATCCACAACTATTTCACAATGTGAAGAGTAAATAGTTAAATGTAGGGGGCTATCTGTGGCTGCTCCTTACAGCTTCCTATGGTGGCTTTCCTTATAATCATTAAGTGAAAATCATCTAAACATCTTCAAGTCAACCTCTTAGCTACTCTTATTTCGGCAAGTGTTGCCTTATTTTGTGGAATCAATGTGTTTAGCAAGCCATTAGTAGGGCAAGAACACTTAAGAAAGAATATGTGGAAAATAATTGGTGTCCCTAATTAATGAAGTGAATGCTTTATTTATACTTGAAGATCCGCAACTTCTTATGCCATAAATAGTAAATAAATCCCACCATAATCCCTTTGATTATGTCGTCCATTGTATGGTGGAGGAGTGATTGCTTCCTTTATAACACCCCCTAACCCCAAGCCATCACCGGAATAGGGCTACGAGGTATTAACAGAATTATACACTAACATTTATACAAAAACGAGTCATAAACTTTACATTCCAGATCAATATTCATCAAAATTCATCATAAAGTCCCTAATATGGGCCTGCGGGGCCCAATATATGTTTTAGAAGTGATTCGGGACTAAACTGACAATTTTGAAAATTTTTCCTTAAAGATAAGGGCACATGCCCGTGTGGCTTTGGAACATGGCCGTGGGGCCAGACCATGGGCAGATTCTGATTTATTCACACGACCTGGGCACACGCCCATGTGACTTGATCGTGTGAAAACATGATTTTTGACCATTTTAAAGCTATTTTCACATGCTAAACACATCTATTTCATGCCCAAACAATTACTAATAGTTCTTAAATCAAATATCATTCATTATGCCATTCAAACTTAGCAAATATTCATTCTTTCACATCAATACCTCAATTCATATCGAAATTATACTAAGTTATCATACTAGTCAAACTCATGTAAGTTTAACTTCCAAAATATACATATTTCATACCATGCTTCAACAACTTTCATGTTTGTTCACTATTATGTACAAAATAACACTTTAACAACCTAGATACATGCCATTTTACCAAAAGAAAAGTATTCACCTCTTTGAGTCCGGGATTGGCTTGGATGCTGAGTCCTTAACTTTCTTTCGTACCTAGACCTGCGCACGGAAACATACCATACGCTAAGTATACACTCAGTGGTATTTCTATAAACTAATACTTAAAACAATAATAAGCTATGTATATACATTGTAACATAAATTTTTATTTCATAATCTTATTAGCTTCATCACTTACCTTTAACTTATAGCTCTTAAATGTATTTAAACAATTCTTTTTATACTTTTCATATCATTCAATATCTTTCGATACTTGTATAACAGTCACAGTCACATGATCAATAGAAGTCGGTCTTTGTCTTTAGTACTTTCAATTACCCCTATTAACATAACTCGGACCTGGACGGATACACGGATCCAACCCACACACCGGGGATAATGTATAGTGTTTCATCGGCCGAAATTGGAATACACTGTAGGGTAACAGTAACAGTAGCAGTACAGTCATAGTCAGGTACAGAGTACCTCTTCAGAATGAATCTGGAACAGTCACAGTAGTCGACACATATAGTGTCTCATCGACACACAGTCAAAATATCCCTGAATACTTCCAATCCTATGGCATGCCAATTATATCCGACTAGCCCGACACTGTTAATAGGGTATTCAAATCATATCATTATAATACAGAAACAGTAACATTTTCCATCATATCATTCATTATACTTTCTAACTATTAAAAATATCATTTACATTGTATTAAAACATAAGCATAGTTTATAGAAATACAAATCGAAATTCTCGAGTTTACTTGATATCCTCGTTCACTTTCTCCTTTCCCTTTTTCGATTACGTTTTTGATGCTACATTAGCTACATAAAATTTAACATTTAAAATTATCAATATATATTATTTAATAACACACTCTTGTATTTCCATGTATCTTTTACTAAAATTTCAATTTAGTCCTTCCACCATAACCATTCTTTTTCTTCAAAACAAATCCTATATTTTCATCCAATTATCATTTTAAACTATTCCAACTCTTAAATTTATAGCACAAAACATTAATTATAACATCTTCTCATTTCAATCCCTATTATTGCAAGACCTATATTTTCTTTTACAATTTAATCCTTCTCCCACTTCTAACTTGAATTTCCATCACATTAATACTTAATTCTTCCATTTATTCAACTTAATCAACATCTAAAAATTCAATAACTTTCTAAATTTCAACATAACCCAAAAAGTATTTCTTCCTAGGATTCCATAGACACCAAAATTGCAAGAAAAGGGATCAAATTGACTTACCAATTAAGCTTGAAACATCAAAGCCCTAATTTTTCCTTTCTTTTTCTTTCTTTCTTTCCCTGCTTTGTTTCGTCCCTTTTCCTTTCTTTTTCTTTATGTTTTATTTCTTTTATTTTCTTTATTCTATTATTATTATAACATATATATTATTATATTGTTAAATTATTATAATTATTATTTCTTATTTAGTAAGTAAATACATATTTATAAATACATTTGTACCAATTAAAATAATACAAATGTATTCATACATACCACACACTTGTCTCCCAAGGCTTATTTGCTAATTTAGTCCCTTGACTTTTCTATAGTTTATAATTAAACTTTTACACTATATTCAATCTAGTCCTTTCACTAAATTAGCCTTGATTAAGCTAAATTTACTTAATTAAAATCTAATTAACCTCTCACTTAATTTCGTAAATATTTCTAATAAATATTTTCGAATCTAATTTTCAAAATCGAAGACCCAAAAACTCACTTTTTCGATGACCTAAAAATTTGGGTTATTACATCCTTGCTAAATTTAGCAAGGAAGTTACCTTGGTTCCCTCTCCCCTATGATGTTGTCCCTTGGTGTGAGGAAGAATGAGTCTTCCTTGCTATTTTTTGCAAGGAAATTAGCTTTTTTCTCTCTATGCATGGCCGGCCAACGAGTGGTCAAATAGTGATGGTTTTAATTTTTATTTTCTGCAATAAAAGGAATAATTAAAGCTTGTTTTGAGAAGAAAAATTGGCTAAGTTTTATTCAGTAATCTTGTGGTTAATTTTTTCAGATTTGGTTGATTAAGGATTGCTAAGTTTAGAAGTGGATTATTGCCAATTTATTTTTTCTAGTAAAAATGGGTAAATGTAACAACCCGTTTTTGGGTTAAATCAGAATAGTGGTTTCGGGACCATAAATCCAAAGTAGAAATAATCATTTTATTACAATTTTAAAGTCAACAGCATGATAGAATAATTGTGTGAAAATTTTGTTAAGAAATTTTATCGATTAAGTGCTCAATTTGACTAGAAGGACTAAATTGCAATAAGTGCAAAACTTGAAATCTATAAGTTAAAGGTGTCTAATTGCTATGAAATTTTAAATTGGAGGTCCTTAAATAGTAATTAGACCATTATACTTAGGATGGACAAAAATGGACATGGTTAGGTGAAATTTTAAAGTTATACATTAAGGGTATTTTAGTAATTTGGTAAATAAAGACAAATTAACCTAATAAAAGATGTCCATCTTCTTCAATTTAGTCCCCCTAGCTGAAATTTTGGAGGAAACCATAGCTAGGGTTTTGGCCAAGCTTTCAAGCTCAATTGTAAGTCCGTTCTTGTCCCGTTTTTAATGATTTTTATATTTTTAAGATCGTTGTAACTTGATCTAGCTATTCCAAGAACTAATTTGAAAGAAAATTAAAGTCTAAAATTTTACCCATGTTGAATATGCTTGTATTTTTATGTTTGATTGTGGAAAATGTATGTTTTTTTATTTGTTAAACAACATTTGTAAAGTGATTTTTTGCTAAAATGTCAAATAGGGACTTATTTGTAAAGTGTTGAAAAATGAGTGGTAAACTGTGAATAAATGTAAAATGTGGGCTGTTATGAGTAAGGGTAAGGTTTGGCTAGGCTTGAGCTGTGCAGAGATTGAAAGAAATTCATTTTACGAGCCTAGGGACTAAATCGTAAAATGTTAAAATTTTAGGGGCAAAAATGTAATTTTATCATAATGTGATTTTGGACTAAATTTAATAGCTTGATGATTATATAAGTTAAATGTGATATTATAGATCAAGAAAAACGAAGTTCGGGTGTAGATCGAGGGAAAACCAAAGTAATTGACAAATAGATCCTTTTCGCTTTTTTTTGTAATCGAGGTAAGTTCGTATGTTAATAAGCTTTATTATAATTGTATTTCAAATACTTTAATTTTGCATGAATTGTGTAAACGATACTACGGACACGTCCGACGACGTTTTTGTATCCCAATCGAACCTTAGGAATAGATTAGGATACAAGTGACATGTCACTAGGGTATTATGTTATATGATCCAGGAGCTACTCCTGTACGTCCTACAGGTGGCTGAGTATACCAGCATATGTTGCGGTTACTTGACAGCTTGTGTGAGCAACAACGTGTAGCTATGTCTTGACTGACAGCTTATGTGAGTAGGCCCGTTGATGGCTCAAGAACGAACATTTATGCTTTATGAGATAGAGATAACAATGGCTACATTAGTGGCACTTTGTGTGTAAGATTTCCCAAGTATCCGACATTATTATTCTGAGTGGTTCATTGGGTATGCCAAAGATGAAGAATAGTTATGAAACCATTATGAGATGGTACAGGTATGTGCATAAAGTTTACGATTATTAGATTCGTGAAATGATAAATTCAAGATAAGTTTGTGATGGAATGAATTATGGTTATGAGATTTGGTAAATTACATCGTCTTATTTTATATTACTTGAGTGTTAAGTGTATAGTAAGATTTTCTTATTTCTTTCATACGAGTTTACTAAGCTATATAGCTTACTTCGTTTTATTTTTCCATGTTTTATAGTGTTACCAAGCTAGCTCGGGTTGAAGATCATTGGAGATCGAATCACACTATCAAATTATCATTTTGGGTATCTATGATTCTAAACATTTTGGGTATAAGGCATGTATAGGGACTTGGTCATTTTGTTATATGTTTCGTTATGATTTTGGCCAAATGTATTGGCTTGTAATTGCCAAAGGCTTGATTTGGTATTTGGCCATGTAAATGGACTCATTTTGGTTAAATTGATTTTAAGCTCATATATATATGCTTGTATGTGCCAATGCCCCTTTGGTGATTTGGTTTATATTGAATTGGTAAATGTTGATTGTGGCTTAATGACTTGTTGTGAAATGGATGAGTATGGTTTATTGGTATGTTGGATTATCTTGATAAGTTAATACAAATTGAAAGTAGTTTTAGTGGTGTTTTGAATGTGAAATTGGTATGTTTGATTTGGCATAATCAAATGTCATGAGCATGATAGATGATGGTATTGCATTGACATGTGTTGGTCATGATTATAGATGTTTTGGTTGCCTCAGTATACCATTATTTGTGCCATTTAATTTATGTATGTGTATGTGTAAATGAGGGTGGCAAATGGCTTGGTAAATAGCCTTTATTTTATCCATACGGGCGTGTGTCTAGGCTGTGGCCTACCCCATGAGCATGTGTTTCGGCCGTGAGTCCCCTGCACCTTTATTTTGAGAAACAGAATGCTCAGAATTGAGTACACGGGCAGAGACACTGGCGTGCATGTGAGGGACACGGCCCCAGACATGGGCGTGTGTCCTGGCCGTGCGAAGTTTGTACCTATTTTATGAAAATTTATTTAACCACACGGCCTAGCACAGGGGCGTGTGGCTTGGTCGTATGACTTCAATTTGTTTATGCCTTGCAAAACAGATACTTACACAGGTTAGGGACACAGGCGTGTGTAACCACACGGCCTGCCCACACGGGCATGTTCCAAACCACACGGGCGTGTGACCCCTGTTCATGCAAAAAAACTTTAAGTTTTGTAGAAATTTCCTAAGTTCCCGGTTTAGTCCCGAACCATTTTAATGCATGTTTTAGGCCTCGTAGGCTCGTATTATGGACTATATGGTTGAATGCAAATGGTTTTTAATTTGGTTGAAAATTTAGGACTCGAAATTGTATGATTGTTGTAATGTAAGTCTGGTAATGCTTCATAACCCTGTTCCAACGTCGAATACGGGTGAGGGTGTTACAGTAAATGGAATTGGTTTTGGGCCTCCAATATAGGCAATATTGGGCCTCCTTGAAATCCATTTTGGATCATCACCATTTTGAAGACCATGTGACTGCACTATTAATCTTTCAACATGTACCATTTCGTATGTAACTTCATCCTTGAGTGCTTTATCATATACATCCAATGTTCTTCTTAGACTCCCTCAAACTTAAACTTTAAAGACTTCCAAAGTAAGCAAGGCTAAGATTCAGTGGTTTAAGAGGTCAAAGAAATAATTATTTAGGAAAATTTATTTATTTGATGGGTTATCTAAAAAATATAGGCCATACAGCTCAAAAGTGGTTTTCAAAGGATTCAATTAATAAGGATGTGTGAAATGATGTAAGAAGGGTATAAGACCATAGCTCGGCTATTGCAACCTATAGAGTCTGTAAGGAAACAGACGCGGAAAGACCTCTAGGACCTCAAACAGGGGTAAAGGCCTGTGCGACAAGTGTGAGAAACCACAAAGGTGGAAGAAAGTGTAAGTGGTGGCAAGCGGATCTAAAGGAATCTTCCAAAGTGGTAAAAGTGGTAAAGATAGATATGAAACCCGATAAGGCATGGGTGATGACCCAAAAGGATTAGAGAAAGGTAGGTTGTGTGAGAGCAGGCCTAAGTATGGAAATGTTTAAAGAGGAAACTATCCAGAGATTACAAGCAATGATCCGTAATAAATAGCCACCAGAGAGTGCTTAATGAAGTTGTATGAGGAGAGTTTCGTGGCAGGATAGAGACGTGCCCTCCCAGGGAAAAGATTCTACTCAAGAGAATGAAGGGCTGTCAAGTCTATTCCTCGTAGAGGTAGGTCTATTGTAGATGCAACCCTAAGGTAGTAACTCCGTAAGGGAGAATCAAGAAAGGGATAGCAGGTTCAAATACTCCCATAGGCGGTGATATGTTGGAAGAGATGCTAACGGGTTCTCCAGGACTACAGTAAGAAAAGTGGGAAGACCGCCAATTGCTAGTCCAAACATGGGAGTCTTCCAAGGAAAATTATGTTCTACGGATACTTGGGCAGGGAGTCAGGAAAGTTACCATAGAGATCTTCGAGCACCCTATATGTAGGGTGTATGAAAAGGAGGAAAGACGAGAAGTAAGGATAGGTTCATTGGTATGGTGAGGTATTTGGTATACGGTTGAAGGAAAGTATGACCAGAGGAAATATTATAGTAAGTCGAGTAGCACGAAGGATTGGGTGGAGTCTGCGACCGTGGTAAAGAGCACTTGCTTTGAGCTAGCAGGGAGTTAACTTATGTTTATTTTATTTTACATTTTTTACCTTCATGCAATAGGATTTACTTGTGAGTGCCTTAGTCAAGGAACTCACTAAGTTCTATCGAACTTACAAAGCTGACTAATGTTCATAGGACTTGCGAGGGTGATCAATGACTCAATGGAAAGACCAAGCCAAATGGAGTGGAGATCTGGGCTTGCTATTAGATCAAGTCATGTACATAGGAAGGGGGTACTATTCAATCATCCATACTCCTCCTTGTATCTTTAATTTCATCCATACATCATCTTTTTCATCTCTTCTTTAGTTTTACTTATTTATTTTATTTATTTCCTTTCTTGAATCTAATCTCTTCAAGTTCAATTTTTTCCATGTTTAAGAAACCAAAAATCCATTTGGTTTGTATTTTTCTTTGCTCCAAGAACATCAAATCGAATCAAATTTAGTATTTTTTTTCTAAATTGAATATGTTTTCCTTCTCTCATTTCGATAATTATTGTTCTTTTCATTCTTGTTTTGATATTTCTCGTCTAAAAACGTTGTTGTTTATGTCAACGTATTAAAGTTACAATTTTCCATTTAAGTAGGCAACACCTTAAGTCAAATCCGCAACTTGAAAGCTTTCAATCCTAATTTGCTGTCCTATATCAAGTCAGCCTACAAAATGTTGATTGATTTCCAAGAAACAACGTCAAAATAATGTTACCCAGATATTTTTTTTGGAAAAAAATATATTTCAATGGGTAAAAATTTTTCAATCTATATGAAATTTTACATATTTATTCTTGACACTCTCTTAGAATATTAAAAAATATTTTCCACAAAAAATGATCGAAAAAGAGGAAAAATAGAAAAATACGAGAAAAAGAAAAAAGAAAAAAGTATTTCATGGGTTGAATTTCATGCCAAAACTTTCCAATTCATATCTTTATTATTTGAGGAAGCTCTAGATTAAATTTTATGATTTTTGGAAATAGGGAACATCTCAAACAAAGTTTGTCATGTTGCTCCGCAATTTTCGGGTTTCAACAATTTTCATTGACTTTTAGCCTTAGGTTTTCATTAGTTTTTTCTTTTTATTGTTTTTCTTTTATGTTGTTTAACACTTTCTTGTTTCTTGTGTTAGTAGGATTTACAAAGTTACACATTCCTTCATCCGTGCAACAAGCTTCATTGGTGTCTAGCTCTTCCTTGGACTCCTAGTGCCTAGGTTTGCTTTTGTTAGTGCACGATCTTCATAAATCTGAAATAGTTGTTGTTAAGACTATTTTAAAACTTACAAGATTAATATCTTGCTTCCTTGAGTATTTTTTTTCTTTTTGAAAGTTAACGGTGAGGTTTAATTTATATATTTTCTTGTGAGTATTTTTTCCAAAAATTCCACAATGACTTGTGACACTTGTAACCGTAAAAACCATGATAAGAAACCATCCGATGACAAACAACCAGAAATTACATTTAAGGATATTATAGGGGTGGTAAATTATCAACATCAACAATTGAACAAGGTATGTCATACAATTGAGGTCAATTTGATGAAGTGTCGAACGGAACAAAAAGAGTGCATTAATCAGCTTCACAATCAAATTTAATTACTAACTAATTTTCCATAAGTCGGGTTAGCATATGAATTAGTTTTCACACTTAAAGAGCCTTAATACAAGCATTTTCACTATATTTTAGTCAAGTTTCTTTAGTTTTACTTATATATAATAAAATGTGCGAAATAAATCTTTTATTGACCTTAAGGGCTGAATGAGGCCTAAGGGAGAGCTAGCGTACTTCATGAGTGTGCATGAGACCATTAGAAGGCATTTTAGGCTGATACTGGACATTATGTCACAACGCAGGAGGTTCGATGTTGCAACATAGACAACATAATGGAGAAAGGATGAAACTGCCTTTGATGCTACAACACTAATTAAGGGTGCCACGACATACCCCTGCAAACATCCCAAGGAGGAGCATACTGTCTGCTATGTCGTGACACAGGTCCTATTTTGTCACGACATCGACTCTGGGACGAAAATTTAAAATCGTGACACAGGTCCTGGTTTGTCACGACATCAACTTTAGGACGAAAATTTAACATGAAATAGTGGCGTTTTGGTCCACACAATCGAACTTAAAGCTCGGGAACGTTAGCTAACCTAGGGTTAATGACGACAACCATCTAAAGGCTATAAATAGGCTTATTTGGCACATGTTATACACACCTTTCCATTAATCTTGTTTCTGTCTTTAGATTTAGTTTCATTTTCTTTCTTTCTTAGGTTTCTAGAGTTTAGTTTATTTGTTCATTATTTTCTTTCAAGAGAACTAGATTGTGGAATTGTTTAACTCTGTGGATTTGCACTTAATATCAATACCATCAGGCTCTATCATTTACTCTATCTTGTCGATTTAATTAGTATGTTTTCTCTTTACATCGATTATATATTTCTTATGAACGCCATGAGGAACTAATCCTTCTATGGGAGATTAGCGAGTGGCGGTATGATCTGTTAACTGTTTTGTAAGGTTACTAAATGGATCAATTGTTGGGTAAAGAGAGAACGTGAAGCAAACCCTAGGCCTGACAACCCCGAGAAGTCATCAAGTGGGAATTAACCCAAAATTGGTATTTCCCATCGGTGAACACCTTAACCCCAAACCAGTCTGGACTTTGAGGTCAGAAGATAAGTAGTTCTTGTTGACTCGTTATGTTAGTAGAGGATCAAAAGATCCTTCTAGGGTAGTAACTAGTTAATTGACGAGGAACCCGAAACGACAGTTGATGAAGATTACTGAAGCAAGCTAATCACCCATAATCAGATTTAATTTATTATTCCTTTTTAATCTCTTGAATTTTATCTTTTTATGTTGTTTTATTTTTATTATTATTAAAAACCCCAAAAATCCTTTATTTTATATTCTTCATACTATAATTGAATTTGAAGTACTAATTAGATATTTTAATGTGTAGGTTAGAATTGATTTAGCACTTGCCTCAGTTGGGTACAATCCTCATAGTACTCATCCACTTGTTGTAAAACTATATTACAACTAGACATGTATACTTGTAGATACCGCCTTATAATTCTATATTTTATTGCAGAATTCACACTCTGGAGTTAGTACGTCCAGGGGTAATCAAGTTATTGGTGTCATTGCAAGGGAGGCAACGTAACTAGATTGATTTTAATATTTGCATTTTAAAAGAATAAGTAGGAAATTTGTAGGTTATAGTTATGACTTTCAATTAACACTTCTAATATTTGTTTATTTCTTTTTAGGAATCCTAGAAATCATCAACCCAATAATTGCTCAGCAAAAAAGTCATTGATGACTTTTATTATATCCGGTCCGATGAAGACTTCGATTATGACGAAGATATTTATGAAGAAGGAGTCTATGAAGATTGGGAGATCCAAAAAAATCAATGATTACTAATGCTTGAATTAAGTCAACTTCGAGGAGAAACCCCAGTTCTTCCTCAAGATGATGATGACCACAATGATATGCCATCAGAAAGGTACCAAGAGGTGTTAAGTTCGAAATTGAGCAGAGAGGAGAATGTCATCATAGATGCTTGCGGAAAAGGAGAACTCACAGACTGTTATCCACTTCAGCAGACAGAATAATATTGAGACGAATCAAATAAAATTTTGGAAAGAGAAGATGTGGAGCTATTGGAGGAAATGGACAGTGAATCAAAGGATCAAATAGACATGGAACTCATCGTCCTCGAAACCCTGAGTAATATTGACAAAGCTAAACCACAAGAATAGTATAATCTAGACTCACCAATGGAGACGATTATAGTTATTACTAAGTTAATAGAAGAATGTCTATCGATAAAAGTTTACAGAACAAAAAAACAATAAACCAGCAATCCCAATGGATGAGTCTAAATTGACCATTCTTTTCATACCCCTAGTCTTAAACCAAGCACCCCAGAAATCTATAGATCCGGGAATTTGTCAGATATTGAAAAGAGTAGGAAAATATATTTTGATAGAACTTACGATTATATAGTAGATTTTAGTCAAATAGAACAATCAGTGCGTACAAGCATCGAGTTACGATCGCTGTGGAATGTTCAACTCTTCTGAGAACCAGCTAAGGGAATTATCTGTAGGCCAATGAATGAACTTAAAAGCCTACAAAAACAGAACTTCATTAGCACAATACAATATTTTTTCTCAATTTCTCTACCAAGCGCATTACAAAGTTCTTCTGAAAAGCCATACCTAATCAAAGAAAAGGACAAAGACCCCATAAATAACAAGTGTGAGACACAATCTTTAAAATTTGTTCAGAACATAAATGTTGAATATCAAGTAAAATAGTTGTGTGGGTATATGGCTTTGCCAATTACCAATAGTTTTGACTTGCGAAAAGAGTTGTTGGTCATCAAAGCAGGACAAAAAGGTAAATTCAGGGAAAGGGACAACTGCGGATGAATAGAATGGCATGATGGGTGTTAGACTGATACAGATAGAAACAAATTATAAGGGAGTCCATCGGTGCATATTGATTGAGTTGAATGACAAGTCCGGTAGCAAGACCTAACATTTTCTCATCATTCGGTTATTACTAACTGTACTAACGGAATATCTCGTTAACGTAGTTGTTAATGTAGGTTAAATATAAGTCTAACAAAGCGTTAGAAAGGATTCTAGAACTCAGAAATTCAGGAAACAAGGTCAATGTCGCGACACAGACTAGTCTGTGTCGCCACATTTAGGGTAGTAATGAATAAGTTCAAAATTCAACCCAATGTCGCGACATTACTAACCCATATTGCGACATAGAAGATAGTTTCTCAGAATCTTAAAACTGCAGGGTGTGTCGCAACATCGAACCCTGGTGTCGCAACATGGTAGTCTGCCTGTGTCGCGACATTGCTATAATTTTTTGCAAGGTTATCACAACCCAATTGCGCAACCCTTGCAAAATAATCCTTATTTTACCTAATTTTTAACCCTAAAAACACCCTTTTTAAAAATAAAAATGCCCTTCTAACATAATCTAACTTTATTCTAAACACTTACTCTTCTAAAACCTCTCCAAAACCCTTAGCCTCTAAAACCCCTTTTCTTCTTAAAACTGAAGTTCCTAATCCGTCATTCCCAATCCAATAAGCTACGTTGGAGGAAATCAACATCAATAAACACCAAGAGGAAACACAAACGAGTTCAACAAGAGTTGAGGTTTAAGTATTCTTAATCCTCTCTTATTGTTCTATTAAATATCTTTATTATTTTGTTTATAGATTCTAGTAAGAATGCGAATGCCTTCACGTAAGAACAAAAGAACTCCTATTCTGAAATCCCCATGTGTTTACGACCCTATTCGATTCCATAATGCCAATATGAAAAAATATTTTCTGGAATCACAAGGGAGACCTCTAATTCAGGAATGAGGGTTCAAACCCTCAATGATCCACTACAAATAAATCTAGACTTTGGTCTGTTATCATCAATGGGAGCGATTTTGTGTTACTCCCATGAATAATGCAAATATATCTGTGGTTCAAGAATTCTATGTGTCCCTTAAGGACCAAGTGACTAAGTGAGGTTATAATGTAGTAATAACTGATGTTGAGTATGAGGGGAAGACGTTCCAATCTCCCCTAATGATATCTATGAATTTTATAACATCCCGTTTTATGAATAAGATTTTATTGGTAATACAGATCTAGAAGGATTTCAAAACATTGACATGGAAGATGTTATAAAATATCTAACAAAAGGCAGGGGTAGTTGTTGGAACTACAAGCCAAACATTGAACTTCTCACGAATTTTAATCAAGCTATTATGCTTCTTCTTGTTAAAATGTGTTGGCACTAGAATTACACCCGCATTTAGTGTTTCTATTGTTAATATATTCCGAGTTGTCTTGTTATATGGTATCTTGCATTGAGAACAAATCTGTGTAGGGCGCTGGATCTTTTGAGAAATGAAACAATTCGTATAAAGCCAAAAAGTTGGGTTATTCTTCCCCCACCTCGTAACGGCTCTATGCCGCCAAGCAAAGGTGCCAATGAACAAAAATGAGCAATTTATGAAACCAATAAGGAGTATCATGGGAGATACATTATATACCCAACATGTTTGTAACATCCCTATTTTGGGCCTAGTCAAAATAGTGCTTTCGAGACAACAAATTTGAAGTATAAATATTTTTTTTATGATTGTTTTGAGGTCCATGACATTTTTTCATGATTGTGCGAAAGTTTCATTAAGAAATTTTGTGAATAAGTGTCCAATTTAACTTTTAGGACTAAATTGCAAAAGTTGCAAAGTATGACATTGTAGAAGCTTTAAGTATGAAATAGCTTTGGATTATTAATTAGAGGTCCTTAAATAGTAATTTTCCCAATTTCTATTTTTATGGACAAAAATGGGCATGCATGGATAAAAATTAAAAGTTTAGTAAAAAGGTCATTTTGGACATTTGGTAATTAAAAGATTAAAAAGGGAAAAATGAAGGAAAATTTGCTAATCTTCTTCAAGCTGGGGCTGAAACTTTGAAGCTCTCCATAGCTAGGTTTCTTCACTTTCCAAGCTTGATAGTAAGTGCATCCTAGCCCTATTTTTAATGTTCTTTGCATTTTTGAAGTTGTCATCAACCGATCTAGCTATTTCTACCATTATTTTAAGGTAGGGTTCATGTTCAAAAACTTACCCATGTGTGACATGCATGTATTTTGATGTTTAATGAAGGAATATGAAAGTTTGATGTGTGATAAACATCTTTTACAAAGTGATTTTTCATTAAAACACTTAAAAATGACCTTTTTGTAAAAGTTTTAAAATAGGTGGTAAAATTTTCATTTGAAAGAAAATGTGGGATGTTATAAGTATGATATAGTTCGGCAAGGCTTGGGTAACAAAGAAAATGAGTACATTTCATTTTACGAGCCTAGGGACTAATTTGTAAATATGTAAAAGTTTAGGGGAAAAATTATAATTTTTCCAAAATATGATTTATGGGTTGTTTTGAACAATGTGATAATTAAATAAGTGATATTTTCTATTATAGATCAAGAAAAACGAAGTCCGGACTTAAACTGAGGGAAGAACAAAGTTGTGGACTAAATCGAATAGTTAGCCATATTTTGGTACCGAGGTAAGTTCATGTGTAAATAATTCAACATCATGTTATTATGTATCTAATGATTTAATATAGCATGAAATGTATATTTGTCTCTATGGATTTGGTTAATGATGACTCGATGACAATCCGACGAAGATTTGGTACTTCGAAATCCCGGTTGAACCTTAGGAATAGATAGGATACAAATGTCATGACATTAGGGTTATTGAGATTCTATATAAGACCATATCTAGGATATGGCATCAGTATGTGATTCCGTATAAGACCACGTCTGGGACATGGCTTCGAAAATGAGACTTCATATAAGACCATATATGGGATATGGCATTGATATCAGACATCGTGTAAGACCATAACTGGGCTATTGGCATCAATATAACTGGGCTATTGGCATCGATATGTGATCTCATGTAAGACCATATCTGGGATATGGCATTGGCATCTTACTATGTGTATGAGATTTCCCGGGTATCCTTTAGTATTCCAAGTGGTTCAACAGGTAATCTAAAGATTATGTCAAAGAAATGACAAGGTATGATCATGTTGGAAGGGTACAGCTATGTACACAAAGCTCATAAATAGTGAGATTATGAATCGATGTAATCTCGGTAAGAAGTGAATGAATGAATCATGATTATGAGTTTTATCGCATGCTATGTAAATGACATGATTTAAGATGTATCTATGATACTTGATGACATTGTGATAAATTATATTAGGTTATGTGTATAATAATGCATGATTAATGTTGTTAATTATTTAGATGCAAACATGCTAAGCTTTATGCTTACTCCCTTTTCTTTTCCATCTTCTTATAGTATCGCCAAGCTAGCTCGGAGATCGAAAGATGTCAGAGCTCGATTCACACTATCAACTAATCTTTTGGGTATAGTGAATTCAAGTATTTTGAGTATGGCATGTATAGGGGACTTGGTCTTTTTGTTTATGTGTCATATTAATTTGGCCAGGTGAGTTGGTTTATAATGACTTGATGATTCATTTTGTATATGGCCATGAGATATTGCTCATATTGATTAATGGGTTGTAAACCTATTTATTCATGCATGCATGTGCCTATGCAGTTGTGATGTGGTTATATGTATGTGATGAGTTATGTTATGGCTATGAATGCTTGATGATTAAATTGGGATTTGTTTAGTATGATGATAACCATGGCTTGAATCAGAATTGGTAAGCTAGGCTTGACAAAGTATGGTGTCTTGTACATGTATAAGATAATATGATATTAGCATAATCATGACTTGTTTGAGGATGATTAAGTACTCATTTATGCTAAGATAAGTGCCTTTGAAATGATGTATATGTTTGAGTAAATAAGGGTAGCAATTTGCTTGGAAAATAGCCTCAAATTTGTCCACAAGGGTAGACACACAGGTATGTGTCTAGGCCATGTGTGACAAACGGTTTGCCCCATAGGCGTTTGATCCGGCCATGTGTCCCTTGCACCCTAATTAGGCAAAATAGAACGCCCAGTAGTAAACACATGGGCACGCGACATGGCCGTGTGTCTCGGCCGTGTGAAGGACACGGTGTAGCACTTCTAACCCGTGTCCGTCGCTGGACTAGGGATAAGAGGCATTACCAGACATATCGGAACATTTCGCAATCATTTCACAATCAAAAGTCATACATCATCATATCATAATCAAATATCAACATAAAGTCCCTTTCTTAGGTAAACGAGACCTTAAACATACTTTGGAGAAGGTTCGGGACTAAACTGATCTTGTATAAAAGTTTTCATACACTCAAAAAAATTTCATGGAATTATAGGTCACACGCCTGTGTGAACTGGCACACGGCCACCAAACACGCCCGTGGCGTGGGCCGTGTGAAAACAGGGCATACATACTGACTTATACCATACGGCCAGAGACATGCCCGTGTACCTTGGCCGTGGTCGAAACTGACTTGGGTCACACGACCAACCTTACGCTCGTGTGTCTAGCCCATGTACCCTTCGAAATGGCCACACACGCCCATGTGCCAAGGCTGTGTGCCTCACACGGCCACCAGACGTGCCCGTGTGTCTAGGCTGTGCTCAAGACTAACTTTAAATTGTAGGACTACCCCAAGGGACACAGAGTCGCGTAACATGACCGTGTGTCACACATCGCTGAGACACACGCCCGTGTCTCTGTCCGTGTGGACAAAAATAGGCTACTTGAAAAGCTATTTTCCACCCTATATACATAAGCTTTTAAGACCACATTTCATAACCCAATATGCAACCAAAACATTTCTAAAACAAGCATCACTCATACTTCAATATCATTAATCATTTCCATACATAATTCCAACTCAAACATACTAATTCCATGTAACTAATTCATACCATGAACATATGATTCTTATCACATTTATAACCATTTCAACCACAAAACTAACTTACCAAAAAGACCATTTCACTAGGCCATATATATACACCAAATTTACCATTTTTGCATCATATATCATATACCAAAATTAAACCATAAGTTCAAACATAATCAAGCCATTTCTCATGGCATGATATACCCATCTCGAAACATACCACATTAATTCTAGCCTATACATGCCATACTTTGATATATATATTTTCAAAAGGTACCAAAATAATATTTGATAGTGTGATGATGATCCTCAACGATCCCTGAGCTTCCAGTAGCTTCGATATCTAAAACATAATGCAAACACACACAAAGTAAGCTTTCAAAAACTTAGTAAGCCATATACAAATAAACTTATCATTTTAAGCATATTAGCATCATAAAATACATATACTCCATAGCCAAATACTATCACAAACCACATAGTTCATATACATTTCACATATAACATATTTTCTCATACTTATATCACATATCATTACTTGCACATATACTTACTTCTCATTAAAAAATGTTGAACACATCTCCACGTACCTGAATCGGTTATTCATTCATTCAATCATGTATTTCTCAGAATGCCCGTTGAACCGTATGGAATTAAATAGGACACGCAAATAGCTCGGAAAGCTCGTACAATGCCAACGTCCCAGACGTGGTCTTACATGTAATCAAATATCAATGCCACTATCACAGACAGGGTTTTACACGAAATCAAATACGATGCCAATGTCCCAAACATGGCCTTACATGTAAATCTCAAATTGTTGCCAACGTCCCAAACATGATCTTACACGAATCACATATCAGAAATCATATGTCACGACATATGTATCCTAACTATTCCTATGGTTAGTACGGGGCTTTCGAATGTTTTCACATTATCAAAACTTTCTCAATTTCACATATTCAACTTCTATAACCATTCATCACAATTCAATATCATATAAACATGAATAAATCAATTCAAACACATTTATTTGTATATAGACTTACCTCGTACGGAAATGAACGGAAACGAACGGCTATTCAAGGACTTTCGAATTGCCTCGATCTAATTCCATTTTCTTTGGTTCTTGATCTATATAAATTAAAATTTAACTCTTTTATTCAACAAATCATTCAATTCAATCCATATACACATATTTAGGGCATTTTACAAATTAGTCTCACATTTTCACATTTTAACACTTTAGTCTTTATCTCATAAAACACAAAATATGCATAATTTCCTTTCACACATGCCTATCCGAATTTTCCTTCAGCTCATATAAGCCCACATATTTCATTTATTTCACATTTTAGCCCCTCAATTTTTCATTTCCACAATTTAGTCTAAAATACTCAAATTCATCAAAAATCCCAATACAAAACATAGTAATCTAACACATATCTTTCATTTTCTATCATCAAACTTCATAAAACTCACATTATCAACAATGGAACATCTTAAAATCATAATTAAATTTAGAAATTGAGGCATGGGCTTGAAAGATTACTAAGCAACAATCACAAAAAACGTAGAAATTATCAAAAACGAATCAAAAACCATACCTTAATCAAGTAATCAAAGTGTCGAACCCTAGCAAGCTTATTTTCTTTTCTTTTTCTTTGTATTTTTGGCAAGTATGAACACAAATGACTAATTTTATGCATTTTTTTATTAATTATAACCTAATTAATCAATTTCCATTTCTAACCTTATTATTATCATTAATAATCGACTAACTAATGTCCAACCATATCATTTCATGAATTAAATGGTCCATTTACAACATAAGGACCTCACATTTAAAGAGACACATCAATTCGACACTTAATTAAATGACACACAACTTTTGCATTTTCTGCAATTTAGACCTTTTTGCAAATTAAGCACACAAATGATTGAATTTTTATACGAAACTTTCACACATGCTTAACCACATACAGAAAACATGAAAAATAATATTAAAATATTATTTGACTCAGATTTGTGGTCCCAAAACCAGTATTCCAACTAAAGTCTAAACCGGGATGTTAACTCTTCCCCTTTAGGGATTTTCGTCCCCAAAAATCTTACCGTTGAACAGATTCGGATATTGTTGTCTCATAGCATCTTCGGGCTCCCACGTAGCCTCTTCAACACCGTATCGATGCCACATTACTTTTACTAACAAAATTTTCCTATTTTTCAATTCTTTAACGTTGCGAGCCAAGATACGGATTAGTTCTTCTTCATAGGTCATATTGGACTGAATTTCTATCTCAGATGGGGAAATCATATGTGAGGGGTCAGATCTGTTTTGTTGAAGTATCGATACATAAAACACATTATGAATCTTTTCTAGCTTAGGTGGCAATAGCAATCTATACACAACTGGCCCGACACACTCTATGATTTCATACAGTCCGATAAACCTTGGACTCAATTTGCCTTTTCTACCGAACCGAAGTATTTTCTTCCATAGAGACACTTTCAGAAACACTTTAGCACCGATCTCAAATTCAATATCTTTTCGTTTCAAATCTGCATATGATTTCTGACGATCGGAAGCTGCTTTCAAATTTTCACGAATCACTTTCACTTTCTGATCAGTCTCTTTTATCAAGTCGACCCTGTGTATCTTATTCTCACTTAGCTCAGTCCAATACAAAGGTGTACGGCATTTTCTACCATACAAGGCTTCATACGGTGCCATTTTAATGCTTGATTGAAAACTATTATTATAAGTGAATTCAATCAATGGCAAATATTTCTCCCACATACCTTTAAACTCAAGAATACAACATCTCAACATATCCTCAAGAATCTGAATTATCCACTCAGATTGGCCATCCGTCTGCAGGTGAAAAGCAGTACTGAAGTGTAGTTTCGTACCTAAAGCCTCTTGTAGTTTCTTCCAAAACCGCGAAGTGAATCTCAGACCTCTATCTGATACAATAGACAATGTCACCCCGTGCAATCTTACAATATCGGAAATGTATAACTCAGCTAATTTACCAAGCGAGTAATCAGATTGTACCGGAATAAAATGAGATGATTTCGTCAATCGGTCAACCACAACCCAAATTGCATTTTTCTTTCTCAGAGATAAGGGAAAAATCGAAAAAAAATCCAACGTTATTCTATTCCATTTCCACTCTGGAATCATAATCAGTTGTAACAAACCAGATGGCACCTGATGCTCAGCTTTAACTTGCTGACAGATCAAACATTTCGAAATAAAGTCAGAGTTATCTCTTTTCATTCCAGACCACTAATAATGATGTTTCAGATCATTATACATTTTCATACTACCTGGATGTACAGATAAACGACTGTTGTGAGATTTGCTCAAAATCATCTAAATTAACTCTAAATTTCTTGAAACACAAATCCAACCTCGGAATCTCAAATAATCGTCATTATCAATTCGATATTCAGAATCAGAATTCAATTCACACTGAGCTCGTTTCACTATTATCTCATTATTAACTTTCTGAGCATCTATAATTTGTTGTAAAAATACGGTTTTACTTTCAATTCGTCTAAAATCAAACCATCATTAGACAGAACTAAATGAGTATTCATTGCACGCAATGCAAACAATGATTTCCAGCTCAAAGCATCAGCAACGACATTTGCTTTTCCAGGATGATAATCAATAACAAGCTCATAATCTTTTAGCAGTTCTAGCCATCTTCTCTGTCTCAGGTTTAAATCTTTTTGAGTCATCAGATATTTCAAACTTTTATGATTAGAATAAATGAGACATTTTTCACCAAACAGGTAGTGGTGCCAAATCTTCAAAGCAAACACAATAGTCGCCAATTCCATATCGTGTGTCGAAAAATTCTTTTCGTGCGGCTTTAACTATCTTGAGGTATAATCTATGACTTTGCCTTCCTGCATCGAATCACAACCCAGACCATTCAACGATGCATCACTATAGATTACAAATTCTTTACCCAATTCTGGCTGTACTAACATCGGAGCTTTTGTCAATAGGGCTTTCAACTGATCAAAAAATTTCTAACACTTTTCAGACCATTCAAATTTCACATCTTTCTGAAGCAATTTTTTCAACGGAGTAGCAATCATAGAAAAGCCTTTCACAAATCGCCTATAATAACCAGCAAGTCCCAGAAAACTGTGGACTTTAGAAACATTTTTGTAGCAGCTCGATTTTGGGGCTAGTCAGAATAGTGGTCTCAGGACCACAAATATGAAGTTAGAGAAATTATTTTATTATCAAAATAGATTCATAGCATGGTTATTATAGTGCATGAAAAATTTGGTGGATTAATTTTAGCGTTTATGAGCCCAATTGTGAAAAATGACTAAATCGCATAAAGTGCAAAAGTTTTAAATTGATAGCTAAAGGTGTTAAATAGTTAGAGAACCAAAATTTGGGGAATTTAAAAGGAAAATAGACCCTTGGAAAGAGGCATAGCCTACCATAGAGTCAATGAGGAGACAAAATTGTCAAAATTAGGTGAGCTTGTGACCAATTTTGACTAGATTAAAAATAAAATAAAGGGAAAAGATATCATCTTTTTCCCATCTTCTTCTCCACCGAATTTTCAAAAAAAAAACAGGGGTTTGAGAGCTTAAAATTTTTAGCAAATTGAAGCACTCACAAGTAAGTAATTTCCATGCCCTTTGTTGATGATTTTTGTATTTTTGAGACCCTTGTAGCAAGAGCTTTCAAGTGAGGGGTATATCTTGCAAAATGGTTGAAGGTATAAGGTTTTTCCATGAGATCATTTAGGGTTTTTTTTGAAATTTTATGGAAGAATATAAGTCTTAGTTGTGCAATAAACAACTTTTGTGAAAGGTGTTACCATAAAAACACCTAAAGGGAATATATTGCACAAGTTGTAAAATGAATGATAAATGTGTGATATAGAGAGAATTTTGGGTTGCTATAAGAGTAAAAAGAGTTCAGCTAGGTTTAAGATGCGAAGAAATTCGATAAAAATCGATTTTTGAGCGTAGGGGTAAAATGGTCATTATGCCAAAGTCTAGGGGCAAAATGGTTATTTTACCGAATATGTGAATTTTTAATTGCTTAAATTTATTTAGTGATTAAATGAGTGTTTTTTTCTATTATAGATCAAGAAATACCGAATTCAAGCCTAGACCGGGGGAAAGCCAAGCAAATCGACTAAATTGACTAATCGCCACATTTTGTAATCCGAGGTAAGTTGTATGTAAATAATACAACTACATTGTTAATGTATGTATTGAATTGTATTGAGTTAATATAGCATGAATTGTTTGGTTGTGAAATTGAGAATGTATAATGATAATTGCGATAGTGGAAATTCCGTTGTAACCTTAAGAAGTAAATCGGATATTCATGCCATGACGTTTGGGTCATTTGTTTGTGAGCTAGTGTAAAACATGTCTGGGACATGCATCGGCCACATTATGAGAGCCAGTGTAAGACCATGTCTGGGACATGGCATCGACATTGAGACGAGAGCTAGCATAAGACATGTTTGGGACATGCATCGGCCTCGAGAAGTAGGCCAGTGTAAGACATGTCTGGGACATGCATCGGCTACGAGATGGCAGTCAGTGTAAGACCATGTCTGGGACATGGCATCGACTTGAGATATGTGCCAGTGTAAGACCATGTCTGGTAAATGGCATCAGCATCTTGCCCACATTTGAGGCTTAATGAATATCTGGTAGTGTTCCAAATGGTTCAACGGTAAACGTTATGTTATTAAGCTAATGAGGAAAGTATAAACGTGTGGTGAATGGTACAGGTACCTAATTGGTACGTATGAGATATGAGATCAGTATATATAATAGGTGACTTGTATGGATGGTATGGAGTAAGTTATACTTATGCCTACTTTGGTGTTATGAGCATGTTGATTATGGATAAATTGTTGTTGTATACTTATTTATATACAACTTACTAAGCTTTATGCTTACTCCCTTTCCTTTCCATTTCCTTACAGTGCCGCCTAACTAGCTCAATGATTCCAGAAGTCAAAGATATCAATCACACTATTAACCGAAGCATTTGGTATAGTTGGATTTATATTTTTGAATATGGCATGTACAGGACTTAGACTTTATTATTTTGTGTCTTTGAGAATTGGCCAAATGTGTTGGCTTGGGTTGGAAACCCTTTAATTTGTATTAAGCTTTGAATGATAGTTAATATTTATTTTGAATTTATAAAAGATGCATTACCTAACACACGGTTAGTATGGTCCCGCCGTGCGTCTACTGCACGTAAAAATTTCAAGTCAATATGCATGGTAATAAACACACGGGCAGAGACACGACTGTGTGTCTCAGCTATGTGGAGGGCACGACCTAACACACAGGCGTGTGCCTTGGCTGTGTGACATCATGAGCATGCTGATGTCAGAAACAGAATGTCCATGTTTTTGCACACGGGCTAGGACACGGGCATGTCCTAGAGTGCTTAGGTCGTGTGAGTCACACGGGCCATTAGCACGACCATGTCAAAATGGTCACACGGGGGTGTTACCCTTCCACATGAGCGTGTGTCCCTGTGTTAAGTGACATTTTTCTATAGTTGGAAAAAGGGCCTGAAATGGTCCCGAATGATTTACGATGTGTGTTTTGGGCTCGTAAGCCTATATTCAGGATATGTTGATAAGTTTTAAAATTGAACAGAGTTTCGGTAACTCAGAATGAATGAAAGCTTAAGTTTAAAGTTGGGTAACGCCTCGTATTCCATCAGGGTATGGGATACGGGTATGGGGTGTTACAATTTCTCCGAGGCTTCCAATCTAGAATAGCTTAAATTTTTCGCGAATCAACTTAGATACTTGATGCTGACACAATATATCCCAGAAACCAACTTTGCGTAACCAGAATTCACATTTACTGAACTTCGCAAATAACTGCTTATCACGCAAAGTCTGTAACATTATTCTCAAATGCTCAGCATGTTTGGTTTCATTACGTGAATAAATCAAAATATCATCAATGAACACGACAACAAATAGATCTAAATACGGTCTAAAAATTTTGTTCATCAAATCCATAAAAACAGCAAGTGCATTCGTTAATCTGAAAGGCATAACTAAAAACTCATAGTGTTCGTACCTCGTTCTGAATGCAATTATCGGAATGTTTGAATCTTTTACTCCCAACTGATAATAACCCGATCTGAGGTTTATCTTTGAAAACACGTAAGCTCCTTTCAACTGATCAAATAAATCGTCAATTCTGGGCAGAGGATATTTATTCTTGATAGTCACTTTGTTTAACTGACTATAATCAATGCACATTCTCATCGTACCATCTTTCTTTTTCACAAACAGAATAGGAGCACCCCAAGGTGAGAAACTTAGTCTTACGTATCATTTATCAGTCAACTCTTACAACTGTGACTTTAATTCTTTTAATTTTGTCAGAGCCATTCTATACAGAGCTATCGAAATCGAAGTAGTTCCTGGCACTAATTTAATACCAAACTCAACTTCTCGTATCAAAGGTAATCCAGGTAATTCTTTAGGAAACACATTAGGAAACTCACAAACAATAGGCACTGATTCAATTTTCTTTTCTGTCACTTTCGAATCAATCACATAAGCAAAGTAGGCTTCACAACCCTTTCTCACATATTTCTGAGCTAATATCGAAGAAATCACTGCCGGTAAACCATTCAGATCATTAGACTCAATCCGAATAATCTTATCATTCTGACATCGCAAATCAATAGTCCTCCATTTGCAGTTTACAATAGCATCGTGCAAAGTTAACCAATCCATACCTAGAATTATATCAAATTCGTCAAATGATAATAACCGGAAAACATGAATCTCAAATCATCAACGGACAATTCTTACACACTCTATCAACCAAAACATACCAGCCTAAGGGGTTCGATACTCCAATTACAAATTCAGTGACTCTATAGGCAAAATCTTACTGCTCACTAAGTTCATGCATATATAAGAATGTGTTGATCCCGGATCTATTAATGCAATCACAGAAGTATCATAAAGAGTGAAAGTACCAGTAATAACATCTGGAGATAAAGCCTCTTCGCGAGCACGAATAGCATAGGCTCTGCCTGGTACGCGAGCCTTAGATCTAGCAGTCGTATCTTTAGTTCCCTTCTTGCTGCCACTCACATTACCTGTATTTCTGGGCGGTCTACCTCAAGCTATATTTCTACTCGGCCTCAGATTTTGCACAATCTCTTGCTCTACAGACTCAGGACATTCATGGATAAAGTGATCTAAGGATCCACATCTAAAGCAAGCTCTGTCATTCAATCTACAACTTCTTAGATGTCTTTTACCACAGTGTCTACACTCAGGTCGATCAGATCGGACATTTCCAACACTTGCAACAGAAGTAGCTAGAGCTCTAAAACTCGAATGCGATCTAGTACGATCTCTACTCGAATGTCCCACATTAGCCTTTGAACAGCTAAAATCATCTCGAAATTTCTCTGATACCGAATGAAATGAATTGCTCGATGATCTTTTTCGCACCTCTCTAGCTTCTGAGTCGGCTTTTCTTTTCTCTTTCCGAGTTCTTCAGCTTTACATGTTAGTTCAACAAGCACAACAAACTCTTTTATCTCCAAAATTCTGACTAACAAGCGGATATATTCATTTAAGCCATCTTCAAACCTTTTACACATTATTGCTTCAGTCGAGACACATTCCCATGCATATTGGCTCAATCTCACAAATTCTCGCTCGTATTTTGTAACATACATACGACCTTGTTTCAACTCAAGAAACTCTTTGCGTTTCTGATCGATGAATCTCTGACTAATGTATTTCTTTCAGAATTCAGCTTGGAAGAAATCCCAGGTGACTCATTCTCTCGGAACCACAGATATCAACGTCTTCCACCAATGGTACGCCGTATCTCTCAAAAGTGAAACGGCACACTTAAGACATTCATCAGGAGTACATGACAATTCATCGAACACTCGTATTGTATTCTCGAGCCAAAATTTTGCTCTCTCGGCATCATCATTAGTAGTAGCACGAAACTCTTCGGCCCTATATTTTCTAATTTTATCAACTGGAGGCTTATTCAGCTGAATCGAATTAACTTGTGGCATGACAGGAACTTGTAAAGGATTTAGCGGGGGTGATGGTTGTGGAACAACCGGATTAGTTCTCATATACAGAGTGAACCAATCATTCATCGTTTGGTAAAAGGCTTGCTTAGCCTCTCCCTCGTGGCTACTAGTAGCATGTCTAGAATCAGATGGTGTTGTCCCTTGAGTGGGAGCAGGCACATTACTTTCAACATCGTCAGCTACGGCTCGTTCGGGATCCATTTACTATATAAAAACACATTTTAATTATCAGGAATCATCACACTATCGCAGTTCATATATATGGAATGTATAGCTAGACTCACGTACGCTACGTTAGTCTTAGAATCGACTAAATCGTAGCTCTGATACCAACCAAATGTAGCACCCCTAACCCGTATCCATCGCCGGACTAGGGTTAAGAGGCATTACTAGACATATCAGAATATTTCGCAATCATTTCACAATCAAAAGTCATACATTATCATATCATAATAAAATATCAACATAAAGTCCTTTTCTTAGGTTAACGAGACCTTAAACATACTTTGAAGAAGGTTTGGGGCTAAACTGATCTTGTATAAAAGTTTCCATACACTTAAAAAAATTTCATGGAATCACAGGTCACACACCCGTGTGAACTGGCTGTGTGCCTCATACGGCCACTAAACACACCCGTGGAGTAGGCCGTGTGAAAACAGCGCATACATACTAACTTATACCATACGGCCGGAGACATGCCTGTGTGTATTGGCCGTGGTTGAAACTGACTTGGGTCACACGACTGACACATACTCGTGTGTCTAGCCCATGTACTCTTCGAAATGGCCACACACGCCCATGTGCCAAGGCTATGTGCCTCACACAGCCACCAGACACGCCTATGTGTCTAGTCCTTGCTCAAGACTGACTTTAAATTGTAGGACTACCCTAGGGGACACACAGCCGTGTAACATGACCGTGTGTCACAAAGGCTGAGACACACACCCGTGTCTCTGTCTGTGTAGACAAAAATAGGCTACTTGAAAAGCTATTTTGCCACCCTAAATACATAAGCTTTTAAGACCACATTTCATAACCCAATATGCAACCAAAACATTTCCAAAATAGGCATCACTTATACTTCAATATCATTAATCATTTCCATACATAATTCCAAGTCAAACATACTAATTCCATGTAACTAATTCATACCTTGAACAAATGATTCATATCACATTTATAACTATTTCAACCACAAAACTAACTTACCAAAAAGACCATTTCACTAGGCCATAAATATACACCAAATTTACCATTTTTGCATCACATATCATATACCAAAATTAAACCATAAGTTCAACCATAATCAAGCCATTTCTCATGGCATGATATACCCATCTTAAAACATACCACATTAATTCTAGCCTAACATGCCATACTTTGATATATATTTTTTCAAAAGGTACCAAAATAATATTTGATAGTGTGGTGATGATCCTCGACGATCCTCGAGCTTTCAATAGCTTCAATATCTAAAACATAATGCAAACACACACATAGTAAGCTTTCAAAAGCTTAGTAAGCCATATACAAATAAATTTATCATTTTAAGCATATAAACATCATAAAATACATATACTCCATAGCCAAATACTATCACAAACCACAGAGTTCATATACATTTCACATATTCCCACTTCATTTGCACTTATAGCATATTTTCTCATACTTATATCACATATCATCACTTGCACATATACTTACTTCTCATTAACAAATGTTGAACACATATCTACGTACCTGAACCGGTTATTGATTCATTCAATCACATATTTCTCAGAATGCTCGTTGAACCATACGAAATTAAATAGGATACGCGGATAGCTCAAAAAGCTCGTACAATGCAAATGGCCCAGATGTGGTCTTACATGTAATCAAATATTGATGCCACTGTCCCAAACAGGGTCTTACACGAAATCAAATACAATGCCAATGTCCTAGACATGGTCTTAAACTTAAATCTCAAATCAATGCCAATGCCCCAGATGTGATCTTACATGAAATCACATATTGGAAATCATATGTCATGACATATGTATCCTAACTATTCCTATGGTTAGTACGTGGCTTTCGAACGTCGTCACATTATCGAAACTTTCTCAATTTCACATATTCAACTTCTATAACCATTCATCATAATTTAATATCATATAAACATGAATAAATCAATTCAAACACATTTATTTGTTTATAGACTTACCTTGTACGAAAATGAACGGAAACGAATAGCTATTCAACGACTTTCGACTTTCCCCGATCTAATTCTATTTTCTGTGGTTCTTGATCTATATAAATTAAAATTTAACTCTTTTATTCAAAAAATCATTCAATTCAATCCATATACACATATTTGGGGTATTTTACAAATTAGTCCTCACATTTTTACATTTTAACCCTTTAGTCCCTATTTCATAAAATCACAAAATATGCATAATTTCCTTTCACACATGCCTATCCAAATTTTCCTTTAGCTCATATAAGCCCACATATTTCATTTATTTCACATTTTAGCCCCTCAATTTTTTATTTCCACAATTTAGTCTAAAATACTCAAATTCATCAAAAATCCCAATACAAAACATAGTAATCTAACACATATCTTTCATTTTCTATCATCAAACTTCATAAAACTCACATTATCAACAATGGCACATCTTAAAATCATAATTAAATTTTGAAATTGAGGCATGGGCTTGAAAGATTACTAAGCAACAATCACAAAAATGTAGAAATTATCAAAAACGAATCAAAAACCATACCTTAATCCAGTAATCAAAGTGTCGAACCCTAGCAAGCTTATTTTCTTTTCTTTTTCTTTGTATTTTCGGCAAGTATGAACACAAATGACTAATTTTATGCATTTGTTTATTAATTATAACCTAATTAATCAATTTCCATTTCTAACCTTATTATTATCATTAATAATCGACTAACTAATGTCCAACCATGTCATTTCATGAATTTAATGGTCCATTTACAACATAAGAACCTCACATTTAAAGAGACACATCAATTCGGCACTTAATCAAATGGCACACAACTTTTGTATTTTCTACAATTTAGACCTTTTTGCAAATTAAGCACACAAATGATTGTATTTTTATATGAAACTTTCACACATGCTTAACCACATACTAAAAACACGAAAAATAATATTAAATCATTTTTAACTCAAATTTGTGGTCCCAAAACCACTATTTCGACTAGGGTCTAAACCAGGATGTTACACACGGCCTTGGGACATGGGCGTGTGCCCTGGCCGTGTGAAGTTTGCACCTTATGAAAATTAAATTTGCCACATGGCCTAGCACAAGGGCATATGAGATGGCCGTGTGACCTTATTTTTGTTTATGACATCATAAATAGAGAGTTAAACAGGCTGAGGACACGGGTGTGTCCAAGCCACACGGAGGTGTGTGACCACACGGCCTACCCACACAGGCGTGTGACCTTCTAAAATAAGAAATTTTTTTAAATGTTGTAAAAGTTCCAAAAGTTTTCGGTTTAGTCCCGACCCAACCCCAATGTATGTTTCGGGCCTCGTAGGCTCGTAATAGGGACGACATGCATATGTATGAATGGTTTTAAATTGGATGCATTTTTACAACTTAGTTTTTTATGAATATTTATGTTTAAGTCTTGTAACGCCTCGAACCTTGTCCCGACATTGGGTACGAGTAAAGGGTGTTAAATTTAGTGGTATCAGAGTTACGATTTAGTCGATTCTCAAGCTAACGTAGCGTGTGTATGAGTCTAGCTATACATGCCATAAATGAATTATGATAGTGTGACGACTCTTGACCTTTTAAATTGTGCTTTCATATGGTAGTGGATCCTAACTGAGCTATGGCAGATGAAGTCGAAAGTAATACGCCAAATCCCGCTCAAGGGATAGTGTCGGCTACCGCTCAAGGGACAGCACCGTCTGATAGTAGACTCCCTATAGTTAGTCAATAAGAAGAAAGCAAGGAAGCATTTCTCCATATAATGAATGCATGGTATACAGAGTTCATTCGAATAAACCCGAACGCTCAACCCCCTCCACCCTCACTTATTTCTCAGCCTAACCCCATGGACTTCATGAGATTGAATAGACCTTCTGTTGATAAGATTTGAAAATAAAGAATCAAAGAGTTTCAAGTGGGTATAGATGATGATCCTGAAAGGGTAGAGTTTTGGCTTGAGAATACTGTTAGAGTATTTGAAGAATTATCATGCACACTAGACGAATGTATGAAATGTATTGTGTCACTTCTGAGAGATTCGGCTTATCAGTGGTGGAACACCTTTGTGTCGGTTGCACCAAGTGAGAGAGTTAATTGAGAATTTTTCTAAGAAGAGTTCCGTAAGAAGTACATTATCCAAAAGTTTATTAATTAGAAACGAAAGGAATTTTTTGAGTTAAAACAGGGTCGAATGACAGTAACAGAATATGAGCGTGAGTTTGCGAGACTGAGCAAATACGCTCGAGAATGTGTATCGACTAAGGCCATCATGTGTAAAAGATTTGAAGATGGGTTAAACAAAGACATCCGATTGTTGGTTGGCATCCTTGAACTGAAAGAATTTGTTGCACTTGTAGAGAGAGCTTGTAAGGCTGAGGAAATGGCTAAAGAGAAAAGAAAGTTGAGTTTGAGTCTCGAGACTCGAAGAAGAGACAGATGGGTAAGTCACTTCAATCGTCATCTAAGAAATCGAGAGAGTTTAATACTCGATCGAGTGCTTCAGTTGGGTTTTCAAATAAAAACCATGAGAAGCAGTATTCGAGTTATAAGGCTCAGACTACTTCAATAGCGAGTGTGGGTAATGCTCGACCTAGTAGAACTAAATGACCGCATTGCGATAGACGTCATCGCGGTGAGTGTCGGGTGAATGATCGAACTTGTTTCAAGTGTGGTTCCCAAGATTACTTCATTAGAGATTGCCCCGAGATGGTTGAAAAAGGGAAATTTTAGAGTGCAAGATCGGGTAATATTACTTCTAGAGGGAGATCATAGAGAAACCCAGGGAATAGAGCGAGCAGCAGGAGTGCACCCAGAGATCTAGTGGTGAGATTCGAGGGTAGAGCACCTGCGAGGACTTATGCCATTCACACTAGGGAAGAGGCTTCATATCCTGATGTGATTATAGGTACTTTTTCTCTCTATGATACTTATGTCGTTGCTTTGATTGATCCAGGATCAACCCATTCGTATGTTTGTATGAAATTGTTATTTGGTATGAATATGCTTGTTGAGTCTATAGAATTTGTGATAAAATTGTCGAATCCTCTAGGCAAGTATGTGTTAGTCAATAAAATATGTAAGAATTGTCCTTTGATGATTAGAGGTCACTGTTTTCCAACTAATCTTATGCTTTTTCCATTTGATGAATTTGATATAATTCTTGGTATGGATTGGTTGATCATTCATGGTGTGGTAGTAAATTGTGGAAGAAAAATTACTGAGTTAAAATGTGAAAGTGGTAATATTCTTCAGGTTGAACCAGATGAACTGAATAACTTGCCTCTAGTGATTTCTTCTATGTCTGCTCAGAAATGTATAAGAACGGGTTATGAAGCTTATCTTGCCTTTGTACTGAATACAAAAGAGTCCGAGTTGAAAATTGAATTAGTGCCAGTAGTATGTAAGTATTTGGATGTGTTTTTGAAAGAGTTGTACAGATTGCCTCCTATTAGAGAAATTGAATTTGGTATTGAATTGATTCCTGGTATCACACCTATTTTTATTGCTCTGTATAGAATGGCTCTAACAGAATTAAAAGAGTTGAAAGTTCAGTTACAAGAGTTAACAGATAAAGGTTTTGCGAGACCTAGTTGTTCTCCGTGGGGTGCACTGGTACTATTTGTGAAAAAGAAAGATGGTTCAATGAGATTGTGTATAGACTATCGGTAACTCAATAAGGTAACCATAAAGAACAAGTATCTCTTGCCAAGGATCGATGATTTGTTTGACCAATTGAAGGGAGCCACAGTGTTTTCAAAGATAGACTTGAGGTTCGGTTATTACCAGTTAAGGAGTCAGATATGCGGAAGACTACATATCGGACGAGGTATGGTTATTATGAATTTCTTGTCATGCCTTTTGGTTTAACAAATGCTCCTACTGTATTTATGGATTTCATGAACCATATTTTCCAACCGTATTTGGTTAAATTTGTTGTTGTTTTTATTGATGATATACTGATTTATTCACATGATGAGACCAAGCATGTCCAGCACTTGAGAACGGTTTTGCAAACCTTGAGAGACCAGCAGTTGTATGCTAAGTTTAGTAAAAGTGAATTTTGGCTTAGAGAAGTTGGATTTTGGGTCACATTGTTTCGGGTGATGGTATTAAAGTTGACCCAAGTAAGATTTCGACTATTGTTGAATGAAAACCGCCGAGGAATGTGTTAGAGATTAGAAGCTTTTTAGGCTTAGCCGGTTATCACAGACGGTTTGTTAAAGGATTTTTCATGATTGCTACTCCGATGACGAGATTGCTACAGAAAGATGTCAAGTTCGAATGGATAGAAAAATGCCAACAGAGTTTTGAGAAACTAAAGGCATTGTTGACTGAGGCTCCAATTTTAATAAAGCCTGAATCGGGAAAAGAATTTGTGGTTTATAGTGATGCATCCTTGAATGGATTAGGTTGTGTACTTATGCAAGAAGGTAAGGTAATAGCTTATGCCTCGAGGCAGCTGAAACCACATGAGAAAAATTATCCGACACATGATTTGGAGCTGGCCGCCATTGTGTTTGCATTGAAGATTTGGAGACACCACTTGTATGGAAAGAAATTTCGGGTATTCACTGATCATAAAAGTCTAAAGTATTTGATAACTCAAAAGGATTTGAACCTACGACAACGGAGATGGCTAGAGTTGATAGAAGATTATGAGCTAGTGATTGACTATCACCCGGGAAAGGTGAACATGGTCGTTGATGCCTTGAGTAAGAAATCCCTGTTTATATTGAGGGCTATGAATACACGGCTGGCTTTATCAGATGATGGTTCTATTCTAGCTGAGTTTAGAGCTAGACCGATGTTTCTCCAAGAGATTTATGAAGCTTAGAAAAGTGATAGTGATTTGCAAGACAAGAGAGTTCAGCGTGAGTCGGGTATTGAATCAAATTTTCAGATTGGTTCCGATGGTTGCTTGATGTTCTGAGATAGGATTTGTATTCCTAAAAATATTGAGTTGATTCAAAAGATTTTGTATGAGACACATAGTGGTTGTTTGTCTATTCATCCGGGTAGTACAAAAATGTACAATGACTTGAAGAAATTGTATTGGTGGCCGAGTATGAAAAGAGATATTTCCGAGTTCGTATCAAGATGCCTGATTTGTCAGTAAGTAAAATCTGAACACCAAGTACCTTTTGGTTTACTTCAGCCTGTGATGATTCCCGAGTGGAAATGGGACCGTATTACTATAGATTTTGTGACAGGGTTGCATTTGACTCTGAGAAAGAAAGACGCCATTTGGGTTGTGGTTGATAGGCTTACAAAATTGACTCATTTTATCTCGGTATGTATCGACTACTCACTTGATAAGTTAGCTGAGTTGTATATCTCTAAAATTGTGAGATTACACAGAGTGCCTTTATCGATTATTTCGGATAGAGATCCAAGGTTCACTTTGAGGTTCTAAAAGAAGTTGCAAGAAGCTTTAGGTACAAAGTTAAACTTTAGTACCGCTTTTCACCTGCAGACTAACGGTCAATTTGAGCGAGTAATTCAGATTTTTGAGGACATGCTCTGGTGTTGTATTCTTAAATTCAAGGGTAGTTGGTAGAATTTGCCTATAACAATAGTTTTCATTCGAGTTTGAAAATGAAACCTTATGAGGCTTTGTACGGTCGTAAGTGTTGAACACCGTTGTGTTTGACTGAACTTAGAAAGAATCAGATTCATGGGGTCAATTTAGTCAGAGAAATCGACGAAAAAGTAAATACAATTCGTGATTGTTTGAAAGTAGCTTCGGATAGACAGAAATCCTATGCGAAATTGAAATGGAAAGAGATTAAGTTTTAGGTCAATGATAAGGTATTCTAGAAAGTGCCTCCATGAAAAAAAGTTCTCAGATTTGGCTAGAAGGGAAAATTAAGTCCGCGTTTTATTGGACCGTATAAAATTACTGAAAGGATAGGGTCGGTAGCATGTCGATTGGCTTTGCCATCTGAACTGGAAAGGATTCACGATGTATTCCATGTGTCTATGTTACGCCCATATTGATCAGACCCTTCACATGTGATTTCACCAATAGAAGTTGAGATTCGACCGGATATGACTTATGGCAAAGAGTCGGTTAAGATTTTGGCTCGGGAAGACAAACAATTGAGAAAAAAAGTATTTCCCTTGTGAAAGTGTTATGGCAAAGACATGGGGTTGAAGAGGCTACATGGCAGTCCGAGGAGGCCATGAGAAAACAATACCCAAACCTTTTCACCGGTAAGATTTTTAGGGACGAAAATCCCTAAGGGAGAGAGTTGTAATGTAACACCCCGAACCCGAAACCGACATCGGAGTCGGACACGAGGTGTTAACTGGCTTTAACCCCTTACAAAATTTATTTTCCAGACACTGCCCAATCTGTGTACTAGTCGTTTTAAAAAAATCATATCTTGAGTTTCGTAACTCAAAAATCAATTTGTAATTTTTCCCAGAAACTAGACTCATGTGCCCATCTATGTATTTTTTTCTAGAATTTTTGGTTGGGCCAATTAGTACAGTTTATTAGTCAAAGTCCCCCAAGTTGCAGGGGTCGACTACACTGACCTTTGCCCATTACGACTTGGATATCTCCCTGCACGGGGCTTCAATACTGGTGCCGTTTGTTTCTATGAAAACTAGACTCAGAGAGGAATCTGTACATATATGGTACGACCCCTAATTATCTCTGGTTAATTTATAATGAATTTCCAAAGTCGGAGCAGGGAATCCAGAAACCGTTCTGGCCCTGTCCCACAAAAATCTGATTATCTCTTAATATACTGCCCATATGATCATTTAGTTACTTCCTCATGAAAGCAGACTCATCGAGCTTCGATTACATAATTTATTCATCAATTAATTCCACTCCTACTATTTTTAGTGATTTTTCAATCTCATGACACTGCTGCTGCCAGCATCTGTTACGAAAGTAACTAGGTCCATTTCATGCCTACCCTTGATCCAACTCAATCGAACATTCGTGCCATTTTCGCATGGCTTAAAGTTTACATGCCATAATTCAAACACAACGTACTAGCTTATACATGCCAAAATGATCTTCTAAGCACACTAAGAAGAAAGTACCAAAACTTGCTATCCGGTGTGATGACTTCGATGACGGCCCGACCCCGCAAAAAAATCGATGAGTCCAAGCAACCTATAATGGGTGACAAGGAAACACCGGGTGAGTTTATAACTCAGTAAGTCATAAGCAATGCTCTACTATACATCAATAACATTATCACAAGAGGAACAAAATGGAATGAGACAATTTACTCCATCCATACCGAACCATGCCATAGTTCCTCCAACCTATCGATTCAATTTCATATCAATTCATGCATTCACAACTCATATACTCATCAATAGGACATTGAAGCATTTTCATAAATCAATTTATTTTCGTTACAATCAAACAACAAAACGGCCTTTCACCCATCCTACGATAAATTTCTTTTATGTACGTGACTTCAAGTATAGTTGTCACATAGGTTCAACTTACCGAGCTCAACACCAAGTACAAGCATAGCACATACTAGTCATGTACTCAAGACACTTACCCGATCCGCTGTCCGCGATCGACTCAATAGTGTCGCACCCATAGTGTCCATAATGATTCACGAATGTATATCGAGTCCGCACACTCAGTGCTATATAATCAACTCGCACACTTAGTGCTACATAATCAAATCGCACACTTAGTGCTACATAGTTAGACTCGCACACTTAGTGCCGCATGGTCAATTCGCACACTTAGTGCATCATATTCATTTCGCACACTTAGTGCAACATAGTCGAATCGCACACTTAGTGCTGTACAATTTAATCCCGCGCACTTAGCGCCAATCTCATGGTCATAAATGGTTATCCCGCACGTTTAGTGCCGAGATCAACAACTCAGTACATCTTACCTCTTTTCATTCATTCAACAATTTCATCATCACATACGTACATGCATATATATATATGTATATTTATTCATTCCAATCAGCATCAATACATACACATTATGACCATTTAAAATAACACCCACTACATGCTTAATGACTTACCTTATGTTGGGTAAAATAATTCCGAGTCGGCTACTCGATGACCTTCGATTTCCCCTTGTTGGACGCCTCTCCTTTAGGTTCTTGAGCTTAAATAATACAAATAAGAGTATTCAATATTTAACCCAATAACATGTATTTATTTATCATATTCGACAATCATACATCATTAAATTTTTCAAACCAAGACGTCATTATATGACTACATATACACATATCCATATACTTAAGCTCAATAATTATAATGTAATATCATGTACCCACCTTAAGTATATTGCCGAATATACTTAATCATACATGCACCTAACCAAAACAATTTCCTAAAATCTTCATATCATTTATACACTAGGCCGATTGCTCTCACCAAGTTCACCTATTTCTTCAACAATTCCTTCATTGTTCAAGCACATATTCGGCTAAGAAATGGCAATTTTTAGCAACCTTCGATTTAGTACCTAACTTTTACCACATATCAAATAACTTACTTCCTTACTCATGTGACCACGTATATTCGGTCATGCATGCACACATAAAATCAATTTGAAGACTCTATCAATCCAACATACAATCGGCATCTTCATCCACCATTCTACCAAGCATGTAATATTCAAACACAACCAAACTCACATTCGGCCCTAGCTCATAACAAGGTAGCCGATTCTTCTTTTTTTTTTATATAGTTCAACCACTCCTCTATCATCATTCACCTAACTTTAACATGAAACAACAAAACTCACCATTTCTCATCCAAATAACATGAACAACAACCATTCCTTGAACACTTTCTCATGACCGATTGCTCATGTTATCAACAAGATTCAAGGTTTGAACATGGGCTATTTAAAACATGCATGCATCTCTAAGACAACATTAAACATACCTTGGTCTAAAGGACCACCTTGGCCGAATCTTGTTTCCCCTTCTTCCTCTAGTTAGAACAATTGCAAAAGAAAAAAAATATGAACACTCCTTCTTCCCTCCTTGTTAAGCATTCAAACTCCCTCATTTTTCATGCCACAACATCAAACACTCTCCCTAGGCAAGCAATGGCCGAATCCCCCCCAAGTTCTTTTCTCCCCTTCTTTTTCTTGGTTTTTCGGCTAGGTGATGGCAAGTATGACACCCTTTTTTTTTGTTCCCTTTTCTATTATTAATCCCATCATTTGTTCACCAAAGAAACATTTTAAATTAGAATGAGTGGAGCATTATCACTCCTTGGCCGGCCACCCATCATCTTTTGGGCAATTTGACATGCAAAACCACTCTTTTGGTACATGCACTAATAGACCATT